>NW_025050745.1:5000-13939 GCF_019279795.1 Protopterus annectens
TTCCGTGTACACTACTAACATGGACACAGAATCTACACAGATGCATTACGGCTTGCTGGATCATTCCTCTTGGTTAATCTGCATAAAATTCAGCTACTTAAGCAAAAATTTACATTGCACGAAAGGTTCCTTAGATGTGTGTGCATGCGCGCTGTTATACAGAGTCTACTGAATCTAAAACTGTTTGCACCCCTGTCCACAAAAAAATATTTTGTGCAAGCTTTATTTAATTTCCCTGAATGATTATCATCATCTTAAAAATCCAATTTCTTCTTTATGCTATGGGAAATCTAGATTATCATAAGAAACCATTTGAAATGGCAGCACTACTAGACTGCTCATCTCATCCACCTAAAAGTGTCATAGATGGCTCACATAAACCACCATCATAGAGCACGAAGCAGAGTCTAACATCTAACAGTACTCACTCTTACCACCAGACATATCAAATGCTGAAGAAGTGTGTGTGGCAACATACCAAGGTTGCCATTTCACTACCAAAGGGAAAGAGGATAGGTATGCCAAAGAGTACTAGCCCTTCCCTTCCAATCATCAAATACTCCATTCACCCTCCCATATATAAAACCCATTTTATTCTTACATAACACCTCCTTTACTTAACCACCCTACTAAACAATGATATAAAACCCCCTGGGTAAGCTCTCATTGACAACAATGTCTTACCCAAAAGGCAAACAAATACATGCTGTTGTGCTAAACTAATACCTTATATTTTAAACTCACTATAGGTGCAGTGGCATAGCCTTTGCTGAACTCACAAAAACTTTGACCATCGTGTTATGCTTGTATGACTTTTGCATTCAAAAACTAGCACTAAAGTGATTGCATGTTTTACCAGACAGCTAAGTGTCAGAGCACAAGCAGTTATATAGGCAAGGCATATTTCAGAAACTCTCTCTAAATATATTGGTGCATATGTCTACTTTTTGTATACAGATTATTTATGTAGTTAGTACAGTTTATTTCTCTCTCTCTGAGCCTCCCAAAAAATGAGTTAAAGTCCCTTCAGAATTTTGTGGACATCTGACAGAGGGTGCCTACGCAGTGACACATTTCTCTGTGGTACATTTGGTTGGGGACATGTGGCTGAAGTGGAATTCAGCTGCAGAGAAATATAGCTGTTTCAAATTCTCTGTGGGCAAAGAGAAGCACACACTGCTATGCCCTCAGCTTTAATAACAAAGTACACAGGGACAGAAGAAGTAATGCATGTTTTGCTCAGTGTACAGTACATTGTTATGTAACTACAATATGCATATGTGTTCTACAGCATGAAAGAAATACTGCATGCTACTATAGTGACATTTATGCCCCAGTATGCATTTTTGATAATGTTCCCTAGACACTGTGAAGGGGGTAGTGGTCCACACACACACACACACACACACACACACACACACACACACACACACACACACACACACACACACACACACACACACACACACACACACACACCAGTTATAAAGGCACTGCCCATTGTGCACTGATTTCACAGCTACTGACATGCCCACTGGCTGCTGATGCCTGCCATATTGCCTGCTGTCCCATGTTGCCTTGGGGGCCATATACATTATTTTCTTCCTGAGCATTTGGTTGTTGAAGTTGTGGGCATGGCACTGCATTCTTATCTTTGCCCAAAGGGAGTTCACAACAGCAATATTTCTCTGCAGCTGAATGTCACTTCAGCCATGTGTCTCCAACCAGATGTACCACAGAGAAATGTATTTCTGTCTAGGCACTTGAATCCCTGACATAAATGGATAAATAAATTAATAAGTATTGTTTAATAATTAATGTCATTTGTCTGTGACATGGTGAATAAATAGTGTTTGAGTTTAATGCAAAATTTAAATCACCTGAGATACAGTTTAACACTCTTAATTGGTACAATGTTTTCCATCACCTGTCTTTCATAATTTAATACTGCTCTTAATTTCTGCTATCACAGATTTTTAATGATTCATGAGAATCATATTGATTGGAAAGAAATAATGCAAAAACAAAATACATTTGTCAGTAACTTAAATACACTGAAAATACAGCATTTTGCTACTCCCATTTATTATTATACTCGCTAGCACAAATCATATAATCAAATTTAGTGAAGGACCCCAGACCTGCAAACTGAGGCTGTTTTTTCAGTACTGTTGTTATCACATTTAAAAGTGAGAAGGAGAGTAAACTGGGTAACATAATTACTTCACTGAAAGGTGCTAAAGTTCTTCAAGGTGGTCTATGTAAGCAGGTGCCAGACCTACATGTCATAAATTATTGGTCAGCACTGTAATGTGTGACCACTAATATGTGATTTCCATGTATGGTTTTACACTCTTAAGATCACAGTGTCTTAGAGATTTATCCTTACTCCCAAGATATGGTGGTCTCAGAATTAACATCTATAAGTAGCAGTGGGCTGGGAGACAAGTCACCATTGTTGTGAAGCACCTATGCAAAAACATTTTCTGTGACTTTTTTCATTTAAACATTTGATAATGTAGGGAAGCTGTAGTGTTTTATGATCACATACATGAATGTTCATTACAAAGTTTTTTTATTTTATTTTTTTTCAATACTTATATTAAATCATCACTTGTGACATAGGCATACTTAAATGTATATAAAAAGTAATCAAACCACATTAACAGGTTCACATTTACAAATGTTCTAATTCAAATCTGTTGTTATATATCATACAAGCTAAGCAAGTATAAATGATTCATTTCCTGTCTTCTCTCGAACCTCATTCCTCTTCTAAAACATTTTTCTGCATGTATTGTTCACACATTTTCCAGGTTTTTTATGTAATTCACTCCCACCCTTTTATAAAGATCCCACTTTGTTCCTTTATTTCTGCTACAGTATTCACTATTTCAAGTAGTCGGTTTACATTTTGGTTTCGGTGTTCTAGTAATTGCATTTTTGGCATCCGCCAAAATTAAACTTGACAATGCCTTACTATGTCTAGCCAATTCAATCCTGTATACCAGCTCAAAAAATCATTTCCTTTGTTACACTAATTTGCTTGCCTCATATTCCTGACATAGTACTCTGTAAGGAATTTTTAAAATCTGCCTCCTCATTACACTTCCAAACCATATGTTCCCAGTTATTGCTTTCTTCCCCATCACACCTCTAACATTTGCCATCTACATGAAGGAAAATTATTCAGAGTCTGCTTGGGGTATAAAGTATCTATAGAAATACTTCTAGGCAAAAAGTCTAAATCGTGTAAATTTTGTTGCATATGCGGGAACCATACATATGTCCTCCCATTGTTTCTTTGTGAGTTGCTTATCTAATCTCTCTTCTCCATCTTTTCTGATCTCTTTTGATTGATTTATATAGTTATCATGCACTATTTTAAATGCCCTACTAATTATCCCTTTTTTAACAGCAGCATTTATCTTCTATAGACTGGGCTAGTCAAACTAGACTAGTTATATCTTTTCAGGGGTTATCTGGATTGGTCTTTCTATTACTGAAGGAAATTTGACAGGACAGCTGAGGAACTTATCTTACTCTTTCATCTTATTTTGCAACACAAACCATTGGTAATGATAAAGGGCTGCTGCTGACTTGGTTGTGAGAATTCCAAGACACAGGATGAGAGAGAGATGAAACAATATTTGTTTTGGCAGAAGCAGATGGAGAGGTGATTAAAACTACTGAAATGAGGAAAGTATTGCAATGCAGATAAAAAGAGGTGCATTATCAGCACAGGAATTACTGAATTTGATGGAACAAAGTAAGGAGTGTGAGGTGGCTGACTGTGCTTTACATGTGTAAGCAGAAAAAATACACTTTCATTGGATAAATTGTGGATTTTGGTGAAAAATCAAGTGCAGAAAATATTGTTGGGAGTTTGTTTCGTGAATTTTGCAGAAGCAGATCAGCAACAGGGTATGAGAAATTGTATGTTGATGCTGAAAGAAGGAGAGGATAACCACATGTGGTAACAGAAAGAAGTACACAGCAGCAGACTGTACGTGAGCAACGCACAACTGAAAAGCCTGAGGTAAGAAATAAAGCAAAGAATGAATTTTGTTAAAACAGATATGCCCCAGGATTCAATAAACTCCATCAAGGCTTTGTGCAGAGCCAACCACATGTTCACATGTTAGCACAATGGAGAGTGGAGCATGGCAGCACTTAATGCATATTAATGAGGGGGTGGCATGCCTAAGCTACGTTTCATGGCTGATAACAGTGTTACTGGCCAGGAAACTGTGTAAGCAAACACAAATATCAATTCCTTGTAAACAAAACACCTAAGATCTGCAGATTTGTGTGGTTGACAGATGATTGCAAGTTGGGAGCTATAATTAACTCCCCAAGTGATGTTGACATCCTACAAAAAGGCCTCAATGAGACCAACAACTAGTGTCAGAACCATTGCTTTAAGCTCAATGCCAAAAAATGTGTCATAATTCCCTTTGGGAAAACCCGGTTCCCATGAATTACCACACTGATGGTAGTCCACTGAACACAGAAAGCATTCTAACAGATCTGGGAACACAGGTTGACAGCAACCTCTCTTTTGACCACCACATTGCCACTGTGGTCAGAAAGTCCTTCTATGTGGCACATCTCATTACTAAGGGTTTTGCATCCAGGAAGAAAGAGATCATTGTCTCTCTCTACTCTTCCCTCATTAGGCCAATCATTGAGAACAATACCCCATTTGACATGTACCTCACTAAACACCTGCAGCAACTGGCGAGGCCACAAAAGTACCTCACAAAGAGGATCCTAGGCCTTAAACATTTGTCCTATATGGACAGACTCAAAATACTCCAACTATTCTCTGTCTCATATTGCCTACTAAGAAGCAATCTCTGCTTGACTTACAAAGCCATGTCTGATCCAGCTTTGTAAGAAATGCTACATCTAAAGAAATCCCAATCCCTCCACACCACACACTCCAGAGACCTCAACCTCATTACCACAATCAATAGAACATGCTGGAGGGACAGGTGCATAACCTAGAAAATGCTCATGCTATGGAACAGATTTCCCATACATGTCGAGCAGAGCAACTCACTGGCCCTCTTCAACAGAAATCTTGATGAGTGGATGGGAAATAGAAAATTCACCCCAGGGATCACTCCAGTGGCTCTACTTAACAGAGGCACTGGTTACTAAGGTCAGGTGGCACAATGCCAGGGTAGTCCTATGGGCTAGGCTTGTAAAGGCTCCAGGGCCTATAGCCTAGTACACACCTATGAACCTATGAACTTATGAATGCCACAATGACCACCAGGGTTTCAAAGATAGCTGTCAATCTGCTAGTTCAACATATCTCCACAAAGGCCAATGCAATGCAAGGACTTTTAGCCAGAAATAGGGACATAATTGCCAGAGATGTTGCATAGACATGTGGTAGAGTGAAACTCAAACATACTTGTCATCCTTTTTGAGAAAATTAAGGCATACATAATAGGGGGCAAAGGCCCAAAAATAAGGACACATATTTAATACTGCACTTACAAACTTAGAAAGTTGATAGAATAAATAGGTTGTACATTAACATGATCTGCCTGAAGAACATGAAGCTTAAAACTTAAATGTCAGTCATCATTTTCTGACTTCACGCCACAATGACATGCCAATGATTTGCCAGAAAACAAAAACATAATGAGGAAAAGAATACAAATATGAGACAAAATCTAGACATTCTGCACAAATGAGGACAGCTGAGAGGTATGTACTCAAATGTATGTAATACTGAGTCACATCAGTGCACAGATCATCCTAGCGATATGGCAAAAAAGTCACAAATTTAATAAGGCCATTCCAGGAATATTTGGACTGTTAAGAGATATGAATGTGAAGTATATGGTCCAAACACAGTACAGGATAGTGTACCTATACTGTAGAGTATTGTGATATCCCATTCCTGGCACTCTGTACTGAAGCTGTGTTAATGATCTGTAACAGGACATGGGACTGCCATGTAAAACGCTCATTCATTGGAAGTGTGTGTATTGAATAGGGACACACAAACACAGAGAAGAAGGGCAGTTGAAACTTCCTCATGTCCAGCAGAGGAGGGCATGCCAATGGAAGATGGCTGTAGCAGCAATACTAAGCTCAGATATATATATATATATATATATATATATATATATATATATATATATATATATATATATATATATATATATATATATGTAGTACAATAACAAGTAGCGTTCACGAAACAGGATCACCCAAACATGTTTTTTGATTAAACGCACTTTATTCAAATCAAGCGTTTTCGCCTCTGCCCCTGCAGAAGCTTCTTCAGAATACAAAAAAAAAAGCGCCAAATTTTCAAAATTTAAACCCTTGCTAGGCAACATGATGTCACTTCCTTAGATACACTTATCTTAGTTCAGTGACCATGTAAAAAGTACAAACCATGTGAAAACAATCATAACCATAGTATGTACAAGCATATTTAAACAATTTAAGAGAATTCACATCAGATGAATCTACCATAAAACGAGCCTACCAAACAATCCAGTTACGTAAAATCTATCAAATATAAAAACAATTAAGCAGAGTTTAATATACATCAAGTGTTATAAGAAATAGTAAATAATCTTAAAACCATAAGACTCAATGTTAAAAAGAGCAAATATTTTTTAAAACCATCAAGCATGTTGTCCCAAAAAATTTTTGGCAATAAACCCATATCTTATCTCAAGTAGCTTCTATACTTAAAAACAGAGGAAATATTACAACACTCATTCAAACCAGGAACTGAAAAAGCATCAAGTAAAATTTGCCACTCAAGCTCCCTTGTTTCTAAAATCTAAAGTGTAGCGAATCTTTTTGTCGCTTACTGGGAGAAAACATTTCTTCTAAACCACCCACGGTTTAAAAATGTTATCAAATTCTACACACGCTTTTTAGACGATGTGTTTATTTTAGTTCAAGGGGGTGAAGATGTTGTAGTAGACCTCACCAACTATATGAATGAGACTACTTCATTTTTGAAATTCACTTATCACTTTTCAATAAGTGAAATCGACTATCTGGATGTGAAGTTGGTAAAAGATTTGAGCAACAATTGGTTTCAGTCATTGATTTATAGGAAACCAACTTGCATTTCTCTAGTAACGACCCACCGAAACAAAAGAGATCAATTGTAAAGGGGCAACTGGTTAGGGCGGTCCGTATGTGTAGTACGGCCCAAGCATTTGAACATGAATGTGGTACTTTGAAAGTAATGTTTATGAATAGGGGGTACCCTGAAGATTTGATTGACAGCCTGGTTGATGAGGTTTCTTTTAAAAGGAATAATGGAATTTACCAACCTCTACTTTACTATAACGAACGGGAAACCACCCAATTGATTGAAGTTATGACAGACCCTGTTAAGAATGCAACTTTGGCTATTGACATTAATATAGACGATTGTGCACATGATACTGATTTTAAAACAAGTTTGGTCACAACGTATAACAGGTTTGCGGGGGACCTGTGTTCTATTATTAGAAAGAATTGGTACTTTATTCAGAACAATTCAACATTATCAAATATACTGGGTACATACCCTTCTATTGTATATAAGAGGGGTAGTAACTTGAAAGAACTTTTGCAGAGGAGTAGACTGGTCAATTCCTTTACTAGACAAAATGGTACATTAACCTGTGGTTCTTGTAATTGGTGCAAACTTCTCAAAATAGGGAGTTCATTCACTATTAGAGATAAGAAATACACCATCAATCACAAGATAAACTGCAACACAAAATCTGTAGTTTATGCTGCCTTCTGTGACTGTTGCCCTGCGTTTTATATAGGGAAAACGGACCGTAGGTTACGGGACCGCATTTATCAGCACAGTTATGCTATAAAAAACAAGAAAAGTGATAATGCCCTATCAAAACATATTTTGAGTCACACAGGACACAGCTTTCAATTTATGGGGATTGACCACGTCACACTGGGGATTAGGGGGGGTCCCCAGTCTCTGATTTTAGAAACAAGGGAGCTTGAGTGGCAAATTTTACTCGATGCTTTTTCAGTTCCTGGTTTGAATGAGTGTTGTAATATTTCCTCTGTTTTAAAGTATAGAAGCTACTTGAGATAAGATATGGATTTATTGCCAAAACATTTTTTGGACAACATGCTTGATGGTTTTAAAAAATATTTGCTCTTTTTAACATTGAGCCTTATGGTTTTAAGATTATTTACTATTTCTTATAACACTTGATGTATATTAAACTCTGCTTAATTGTTTTTATATTTGATAGATTTTACGTAACTGGATTGTTTGGTAGGCTTGTTTTATGGTAGATTCATCTGATGTGAATTCTCTTAAATTGTTTAAATATGCTTGTACATACTATGGTTATGATTGTTTTCACATGGTTTGTACTTTTTACATGGTCACTGAACTAAGATAAGCATATCTAAGGAAGTGACATCATGTTGCCTAGCAAGGGTTCAAATTTTCAAAATTTGGCGCTTTCTTTTTGTATTCTGAAGAAGCTTCTGCAGGGGCAGAGGCGAAAACGCTTGATTTGAATAAAGTGCGTTTAATCAAAAAGCATCTTTGGGTGATCCTGTTTCGTGAATGCTACTTGTTATTTCACTAGTTTCTTTGTCTTCTATTTTGCTTATATATATAGTACAGTACGGACTGTACATTAAAAATGTATTGTCTATTATGACTGTCACACTAGGTGAAATAACAATGGGTAGGATGTCTGTGTGAGATAAGCATCCTTACATGAATAATGCAGAGGATATCTATCAGGGATCTGACATTCGATTGGGGTAAGGTGCATATTGGGAAGCTGTGCAAACTGATATACCTGAATATGAGTGTACTTTCAACAGAGGTCTCCAGCAAGGTGGGTACAGTCAAAGGGCCATGCAAAACATTACAAGAACCAACCGTAATCACAGTATTAAATATTAGAATA
>NW_025050746.1:0-10018 GCF_019279795.1 Protopterus annectens
GCCAATGGCTTTTTTGAATTTTTTTTTTGGGGGCGAAATTTTTTTTTTTTTTTTTTTTTTTTTTTTTTTTCTTACACCAATATCTTGCCCTATGATATCATGCGTAAAACAAACTGAAAATATTCTTTTTATGCACTGGGAACCCAATCAATACAGGCTGTTGTGTACTATGAAGTTTCTGTGCCTTCAGAGCTGAAGGAGTACTTTGAAATCAGGGAAGCTAGAAAAGAGAGTTCTCGGATGTACAGACAGAGAAACTGTGATATGCCACTAGGCATTTCCACCTTATCTTCCTATTAACAGTACACCTTATCTTTTCAGGCTTGTTGGCTGTTGGTGAAGCACCTCAAGAGGAAAAACGCTGAGAGAAGAAGGAGCCACTTTTGAGATTTTAAGTATTTTTCTCTGTTTATTTGCTAAGTTTTTCTGCATAGCTGCCTAGCTTGAGCATTTTCTGGCTTGTTAAACTTGATTTCTGTATTAGTAGCTGTATTTAGAGCACAACCAAAAGCTGTTTGCTGAATTTCCTGTTTGCACTTAATTTTAAATCGTTTTTCTTAAAACTTGCATATTTTCTGTCCTTGACCTAGCACTCTTGTGTGGGGTCATTTACTGCACTGTTATAACTTGATATTACTTGTGAACCTCTGCTATCTCTGTAAAAACAAAAACAAAAAAATCTTGCTTTTTCCCACTTTTCTGAGAGTTAAAAGTTCAGTTACAGGCTTGCTGTTCCTGAACTGTTTGAAAGTTTCTGTGAGGCCATTTTGCTTGGGCTGAAGGAGGGTCTCTGTGTTTATCAGTGGGTGACTAACATTGAGCAGCTTCCTGCCCCGGAGAGGTGGTTACTGACTTGAAACTGTAGTTTTATTGCCACTAGGGTCATTTCCATAACTCCTTCATCTTCCTCTTAAAACCTAGTTGCTTGATTTGAGGTCTTTTCAGGCTTGTTGGCTGTTGGTGAAGCACCCTCCAAGAGGAAGCGAGAGAGAAGGAGCCACTTTGAGATTTTAAGTATTTTTCTCTGTTTATTTGCTAAGTTTTCTGCATAGCTGCCTAGCTTGAGCATTTTCTGGCTTGTTAAACTTGATTTCTGTATTAGTAGCTGTATTTAGAGCACAAAGCTGTTTGCTGAATTTCCTGTTTGCACTTAATTTTAAATCGTTTTTCTTAAAATTGCATATTTCTGTCCTTGACCTAGCACTCTTTGTGGGGTCATTTCCACTGTTATAATTGTATATTAACTCTGCTATCTCTGTAAAAACAAAACAAAAAAAAACTTGCTTTTTCCCACTTTTCTGAGAGTTAAAAAGTTCAGTTACAGGCTTGCTGTTCCTGAACTGTTTGAAAGTTTCTGTGAGGCCATTTTGCTTGGGCTGAAGGAGGGTCTCTGTGTTTATCAGTGGGAGTGACTAACATTGAGCAGCTTCCTGCCCCGAGAGGTGGTTACTGACTTGAAACTGTAGTTTTATTGGCCACTAGGGGCATTTCCATAACTCCTTCATCTTCCTCTCTTAAAACCTAGTTGCCTCGTGGTTTGGCGTCTTTTCAGGCTTGTTGGCTGTTGGTGAACCCCTCAAGAGGAAAACAGAAAGAAGGAGCCACTTTTGAAATTTTAAGTATTTTTCTCTGTTTATTTGCTAAGTTTTTCTGCATAGCTGCCTAGCTTGAGCATTTTCTGGCTTGTTAAACTTGATTTCTGTATTAGTAGCTGTATTTAGAGCACAACCAAAAGCTGTTTGCTGAATTTCCTGTTTGCACTTAATTTTAAATCGTTTTTCTTAAAACTTGCATATTTTCTGTCCTTGACCTAGCACTCTTGGGGGGTCATTTACTGCACTGTTATAACTTGATATTACTTGTGAACCTCTGCTATCTGTAAAAAAAAAAAATCTTGCTTTTTCCCACTTTTCTGAGAGTTAAAAAGTTCAGTTCAGCTGTTCCTGAACTGTTTGAAAGTTTCTGCGAGGCCATTTTCCTTCTTGTTTTTTGTTTGAAGACCTTTTTTGGGGTTTTACCACTGAAACTTGAAAATTTGGGGCCTTGACTCTGTAAAAAAAAAAAAAAAAAGCTTTTTTTCCCCTTTTTGGGGTTAAAATTCTTCAGGCTTGTGGCCGAACGGGTTTCTGGAGGCATTTTGCTTGGGCTGAAGGAGGGTCTCTGTGTTTATCAGTGGGAGTGACTAACATTGAGCAGCTTCCTGCCCCGGAGAGGTGGTTACTGACTTGAAACTGTAGTTTTATTGGCCACTAGGGGTCATTTCCATAACTCCTTCATCTTCCTCTCTTAAAACCTAGTTGCCTCGTGGTTTGAGCGTTTTCAGGCTTGTTGGCTGTTGGTGAAGCACCTCAAGAGGAAAACGCTGAGAGAAGAAGGAACCACTTTGAGATTTTAAGTATTTTTCTCTGTTTATTGCTTTTTCTGTGTATATTGCCTCAGCCGTTTGACATTTCTGGCTTGTTAAACTTGATTTGTATTGTAGCTGCATTAGAGCACAACAACCAAAAGCTGGGGTTTATTGAATCTCCCGTTTAGCAGGCACTTTAATTTTTAAATCGTTTTTCTTCTTTAAAAACTGGTTTCTGTCCTTGACCTGCAGGCACTCTTGTATTGGCCACATTTAACAACTGTTATACTTGATATTACTTGTGAACCCTCTGCGCTATATTCTCTGCTAAAAACAAAAAACAAAAATCTTGCTTTTTTCCCCACTTCTTTCGAGTTAAAAGTTCAGTTATGCCAGGCCTGTTCCTGGTGGTAAACCGTTTGAAAGTTTCGAGGCCATTTCATGCAAATTTCTCCAACAAAGCAGCGAATATCGTCTTCGCAAAATATTGGAGTACCAACATTGAGCAGCTTTCCCGTCGAGAGGTGAGCACAATCTGGAGAAACTGTAGTTTGATGCCAATACCAATAATGGCTTCATAACTCATCTTCCTCTCCCTTAAAACTCCGTACGTTCTTCGTCTTTCAATACCCGTAACGAATGCTGAGAAGGGAGCCACTCGAGATTTAAGTATTTTTCTGCTGTTTATTTGTTGCCGTAGCCGCCTATTGAGCATTTTCTGGCTTCATAAACTTGATTTCGTGTATTAGCTGTAGAGCAAATAAACCAAAAGCCGTTTGCCGGGAATTCCGTTTGGTGAATTTACCTTAAATCGTTTTTAAAAACTCGTATATTTCTGTCCCCACCCATAATCTTTGTGTGGGTCATTAATGCAACTGTTTGATACGAACTTCTATATTCTCGCAAAACAAAACAAAAACTTTGCTTTTTCCCAGAGCGTAAAAGTTAGCAGGCTTGTTGTTCCTGGAACTGTTTGGTTTCAGAGGCTTACATTTCTTTGCTGGGTGTATTGAAGATTCCTCCCATCAGTGGGATCAACATTGTTATTCTCCTGAGAGGTGGTTACTGACTTGAAACTGTAGCGACATTGGCCACTTCAACTCCTTCATCTTCCTCTCTTAAAACCTAGTTGCTCGGTTTGAGCGTCTTTCAGGCTTGTTGGCGTTGGAATACCTCAGGGTAGGAAGACATTTTGTTGGATTTTGTTTCTTTCTATTTCCAGGTATGGCTTTCGGCTGTTAAACTTTTCTGATTGCTGATAGGCACACAAAAGCTTTTGAATTTTGTTAAAGTCTACGCATTTTTGCTTGAGCAGGGAGAGGAGGAAAAACGCTGGGGGGGGGGAGAGAAAAAAGAAGGGAAAAATTCCCTTGGTTGGTTTGGTTTTTCTGAGGGTTTTGTTAGCTGAGTTTTTTGGCTGCAAATTAAATTTCCAATTTCTTTGGAAATCCCTTTTGGCCTAGGGAATTTTTAACCACTTCCAATTTAAAAAGGCCCCCTTTGGGGTTTTTGCCTGTTTTTGAATTTTCAAGGCACTTGGAAACACTTTTAAATTGATTTTTTTTTTCTGATAAGTTCTACATTTTCTGACTTTTAAATTTTTAAAGTTTTTTTAAACTTGTAATTTGGCCTTACAGGTTTGTTTTGCACTTTTAAAGTTTTTTGAAAAATTTTTTTGTCAAAAATTTGTTTTCCACTTAATTGTTGTTTGGGTTTCCCTTTTTTGAAACCAAAAAATTTTGTTGGAGGGAGGTTTTAATTTGGGGAATCTGTATCCTGGGTTTTTGGATCTTGAGCATTTTTGGCTGGGGCTTGTGTTTGTAGGAGTCCTTTTTGGAGCAGCTGCTGCCACCGAAAACTTTTTAAAAGTTTATTGGATATATTTCCAGGAGATGCACCTTGTTTTAGGTACCTCTGTGTTTCTCATATGCTTGGTTGGATAGTAGAATGCAGAGCATAACCTAGCTTGCGATTTTGATTATAACTTGTTCGTGCTGTTGGAATGCCTGAGGCTTATTTCAGGTCATTTTTGGTGGACTGTTTGATTTTTTCTTGTAGTATACCCAGGAGGTCTGGTACTTTCAATCATTGTAACAGCTTTTTCTGATATTGCCTAATCAGCATCTTTCTCTAATTATATTGTTGCAGCTTGCGGCCAGGCTTTTGTGAAAACTCTGGGACATGTAGCCAAGGAAGGGAAAATGAAAGTTCAGTTTCCTGCTAGAATTTCTGCAAGATCCTATTGGGTGTATTGGCCTTTTTATTAGGGGTACTAACTCCTTAACCCAAAAAACTGTTGGGTGAATTTTGATTTTTACACCAAAAGGGGTTTAGAATGATAATCGGATTGCCCAACCTGGCCTCTTTTACCAGATTCTGATAGAACTTGGCCTCTGTACGAAACTGAAAGAAATTTGCTTTTAGTCTTAGATTCTATGGGAAGGAAAGGCTTGCTTTGGCCTTGCCCCTGTTTTATGTTGGGAAACTTTGTGTTTGGATGTGGAATAAATTTTCCTGGGCCTATTTGAGAATGGTTATTTAAAATCCTTTTCAAAGGAATTTTCTCCTTGGCCCCTTTGGCAGAGGTTTAGGTGTAAGTCTTTAGTTCTTACCTAGTGCTTAGCCTCCTTTTGAAAGGAGAACCATTGTTAGATTTTTATTCCGGGTACTTCTGGGTCTGCTTCCCCGGTGGTTTCTGGCTGCTGGGTAAAAGGCCCGTTTAAACTGACCTAGAGCTGAACCTTAAAATCTTCACTGTCCTTTTTTTTTCTCTGTTTATTTGCTAAGTTTTTCTGCATAGCTGCCTAGCTTGAGCATTTTCTGGCTTGTTAAACTTGATTTCTGTATTAGTAGCTGTATTTAGAGCACAACCAAAAGCTGTTTGCTGAATTTCCTGTTTGCACTTAATTTTAAATCTTTTTTTTTTAAAACTTGCATATTTTCTGTCCTTGACCTAGCACTCTTGTGTGGGGGCATTTTCTGCACTGTTTTAACTTGATATTTCTTGTGAACCCCTGCTATCTCTGTAAAAACAAAAACAAAAAAAAAAACTTGCTTTTTTCCCCCTTTTCTGAGAGTTAAAAGTTCAGTTACAGGCTTGCTGTTCCTGAACTGTTTGAAAGTTTCTGTGAGGCCATTTTGCTTGGGCTGAAGGAGGGTCTCTGTGTTTATCAGTGGAGTGACTAACATTGAGCAGCTTCCCCGCCCCCAAAAGGTGGTTACTGACTTGAAACTGTAGTTTTATTGGCCACTAGGGTCATTTCCATAACTCCTTCATCTTCCCTCTTAAAACCTAGTTGCCTGGGTTTGAGCGTCTTTTCAGGCTTGTTGGCTGTTGGTGAAGCACCCTCCCAAAAGGAAAAAGCTGAGAGAAGAAGGAGCCACTTTTTAGATTTTAAGTATTTTTTCTCTGTTTATTTGCTAAGTTTTTTTGCATAGCTGCCTAGCTTGAGCATTTTCTGGCTTGTTAAACTTGATTTCTGTATTAGTAGCTGTATTTAGAGCACAACCAAAAGCTGTTTGCTGAATTTCCTGTTTGCACTTAATTTTAAATCGTTTTTCTTAAAACTTGCATATTTTCTGTCCTTGACCTAGCACTCTTGGGGGGTCATTTACTGCACTGTTATAACTTGATATTACTTGTGAAGCTATCTCTGTAAAAACAAAAAAAAAAAAAATCTTTTTTCCCCCTTTTGTGAGAGTTAAAAAAGTCCAGTTACAGGCTTGCTGTTCCTGAAGTGTTTGAAAGTTTTTGTGCGGCCCTCTTTGCTGGGGCTGGAGGAGGGTCTCTGTGTTCATCAGGGGGAGTGACTAACATTGAGCAGCTTCCCTCCCCCCGGAGGTGGTTACTGACTTGAAACTGTAGTTTTATTGGCCACTAGGGTCATTTCCATAACTCCTTTTTTTCCTCAGGAGTGGTTTGGGGCAGTGACTTGTGGTTTGTTGGCCAATTTGGGTCATTTCCTGTTTTTCCAGCCCCTGCTATAAACCCGCTTTAGCGATTTAGCCGTTTAAAAGGGGGTTGCTACTGTTGCACACTGGGGCCCCCGGGTTAAGCAGGTTTAAACTATTGGGGCTACCTAAAGTCCACTCTTAAAATTTTTCCCCTTAAAACTACCTTCCTCGAACTATACTACTGATCTAATCAGCGTATCCTATAATTAAAAAGATCATCTCTACTTGACTCCAAGTAGACTATTCTCTAGCTGTTAAACGTAGCACTTGCTCCTACAGTACTTTTTACCTTGATACGGCACTCTTGTCATAGATAGTACCCCAAAAGGAAACCCCCCTTTTCCCGGTCCCCCCGCCCGAATCTTTTTAAAGTTTTTTTATTCCTTCTAGCAGGGGGATCAGTTGCTAGTGTCCTCTCCTGCTCAGCTGGTGAACCTGGGAATATTGAGGCAATGTTACAATTGCCTCATGTACCAAAACAACCCTCTCCTCCTCCCACAAAACACAAATACATGCGAGATGCAACTAAAGGCCAAACTGGAGGCTGAGCTCTTCAACATAGGACTGGCAAGACCAGTCAGGAGGAGAAGGTTACCCACACACTATAGACCCAGTCTCACATATTACCATTACAACCTCAAATCATACACATAAACACACAAAGACATACTGGAGGCTCTGATCAAAAAACTACCAAAACAGCAGAGGCCACCAAAGCAGACACCCAAAAAAACCACCTCAGAACACAACACCTGCAAACAAAATCACAGTCAGAGTGTCAAACAGTCACAGCCCTTAAGGCCAAACACAATGCCAGACACACTAGTCATTGGTGACTCCATAGTCAGACACACTGGCGCCCCCCCACCAGACTGAGTAAGGAGAAGGGCACAGTAAGCTGCCTGTGGGGGTAGAATCCCCACATAACGCAAGCACTCAGGTCTCTCAACAGCAGGTACAAATATGATTCAGTCATTGTCCCCGCTGGTGTAAACGACCTGAGCGACCCCCTTTGGGCTACATGAAAAAAGACATTGAGGAGCTCTCTGATTATGTAGCCCAGCAGGTATGACCCTGACCTTGAGCAGTATCCTACCTTCACCAAGAATGATGCCACAATACAGAGATAAGATGATCAGCTTTAACAATTGGCTTAAACACTGGTGTCATTCAAAGGGGATCCAGTGTCTGTCTGCCTGGGATGACATGCTGGACAAGCCCCCTGCTTAAGGGGGGCTTGCACCTGTCACCCTGGGATTCCCGGGTATTGGCAAAGGCTCTTGCCACCCCCCTAGTGCCTTTTTAGGCAAGGCTCAAATTCTAAACCTACCACCCTAGAACACAAAAAGGAAAAAACTAAGGGTAATGCTGCTCAATGCCAGAAGTCTAAATCTCAAAATGCCCCCGAGGCCCTTCTCAGTCCGGAGCCCATCGATGTCTGCCCTGTGACAGAAACCTGGCCCCAGCCTCCTGAGAGCACCCCAGCTATCAGGTTTTACCTCATATCATGCTTCCGGGCCCCAAAATCTGGACAATACCAAAAAGGGGGTATCCATATTCATCAAGGACACCCACACCTCAAGACTGGTGGCAAGGGATGCATCGGAGACCATCCAGGTGCAATTAACCATAGGCAAGACTGCTCTGCAAATTGTAGCATGTTACAGGCCACCCTCACAAACTCAGGAACCTCACATGGCCTTCCTGAAAACACTAGAGGATAAATGTATCACCAAACACCATCATACTAGGTGACTTCAATTACCCTAATATAGACTGGGAACACTACTCAAGCCCAAACACCCTAGCCCAAAAGTTCCTGGAATTCATAAACTCAAATGCCATGGAACAACTAGTCACCATCCCCACAAGAGGAGATAACATACTTGATCTCATCATCACGAACATGGGAGCACAATGTTCAACACCGGGGGGACCCCTCACTGGTGAGATCAGACCACAAACTAATCGCTGGAGGTCCTCATCCCACCCCCCCCTTGAAAAAAAAAAGCCACAGGAAAAGACCTCTCCAAAACCGACCTCACACTTCTAAAAACTAGTGTGGTCTCCTTTAAGGCCCCCCAGCCCGGGGGAAAACAGTACTCAAGCCCCTGAATCACTTACAAATGCCTTCTACCAGCACCTGCAGGACTGCATGGATAAGGCAATCCCAAGCAAAACAAAGACTCTTTGTACCAAAGGCAAGCATCCAGTCTGGTGGACCCCAGCCATAAACAAGCTCTACAACAAAAGGAGGAAGCTACTACAAGATAGAGCAAAATCCTTAAAAGGTAAGAGACCCTTGATCACTCTAAGTAAAATACTAAGAGCTCTCATAAAATCATCCAAAGCAAATTTCGAGAGAAAAATAGCTAAAGACTCAAAAGACAATCATAAGGCCTTCTTTAGCTATGTTAGAAACCTGGGAGGAAACTCCCAGATATGCTCAGACTAGTTCAAAATGATGTGAAGATTACTGATCCTACAGACATTGCCAACATACTGGCTGACAGGTTCAGTGCAAACTTCTCCCCGCCCGCCCCCCCAAAAGGGGAGATATCTATACCAAACTATAGCAGCCCCCAAACATCTCCAGAAATGAGAACTGCTCTTCCAAAGCAAAAAACACAGCATCCATGGGACCTGATGGTGCCCCCGGCTGTGTGCTCCATGAACTCAATGAGGAATTAAACCCACAGCTAGGACAGCTGTTTAATCAAAGTCTTACCTCTGGATACGTACCCAGGGTGGCGCCCGCAACTGTGGTACCACTTCACAAAGGCGGTGCCTCCACCGACCCTGGAAATTACCGGGCCCCTTAGCTTGACAAGCCTTATCTGCAAAGCCATGGAGAGGATCATAATGGACCTCATAAATAAAGACATAGGGGAAATTTTCAGACTTTGGATCCAACCCAGTTTGGCTTTGTCAAAGGCAGATCATGCCTTTTAAACTTGGTTGACTTTTTAAACAGTCACCAAAGCCATTGATGAGGGGAAAAGGGAGTCCATACAGCCTACCTCGATCTGGCTAAGGCCTTGATACAATACCCCATTCGGGGATCATTGAAAAACTCATCAGCTTAAATGTCAACCCATACATCACAAGATGGGTTGCAAACTGGCTGAGTGACAGAACCCACAGGGTCAGAGTTTCTGGGCCATGTCAGACTCAAAGCCTGTCACAAGTGGTGTCCCACAGGGCTCAGTCCTGGGCCCACTCTTGTTTGGCATCTACTTTTCCGTACAAGCAAACACAGGAGGGTTATGGCTGACAAAGTTTGCAGATGACTGCAAACTGGGCCATAGTAGAAAACACATCTGACACAGATATCCTTCAGAAGGGTCTCACAGAACGGATAACTGGTGCCAGAGCCACGCCTAAAGTTAAATGCCAAAAATGCAGAGACATACCCTTGGGGAAAAAAAGGGTTACCCTAGCTACCAAATAGGTGGCAATCCACTGAGCACAGAAGAAGTTATCGGGGACCTGGGGACCCAGGTTGATAGTAGTCTGTCATTCGACACCCATGTAGCTAAAGTAGTTAGGAAGACCTTCTACATTGCCCACCTTATCATGAAGGGATTCTCATCTAGATCAAGGGAGGTCATAGTCTCCCCTTTTCTCATCACTCATCAGACCAATGATTGAGTACAATGCCCCATTCGGGAAAGTATCTGACCCGACACTTGCAGCAGCTGGAGAGGCCACAAAAGT
>NW_025050747.1:0-13255 GCF_019279795.1 Protopterus annectens
CTTCAACACAGTTCAAATCAAATTAAATACTGTATTTTTTTTTTAAAAAGTGCAGATAAAGGTACTTAAATTCTCTTATACGTCCAGTTGAATATAACCAAGTTCATAGCCGGCCAAAGCTGAGGTTTTTAAGCTTTAGACTTCACTTCTCCTTAACCACCCTTTCCAGATACTTCAAGCTGTTAACCTGTTCCTCTATTTCCTGTCTCAATTTTCAGCTTCTTTAAATTTCACATTTTGTGGCCATGACAACTGCATTATATATATAACCCAGTTACTGGGCATGCACAAGCCAGTGCATTTTTTCATGCTGGTCCCAAGCCCAGATAAATGGGGAGGGTTACGTCAGGGAGGGCATCCGGTGTAAAACCTCTGCCAAATAACATATGCGGACAACAATACAGATTTCCATACTGGATCGGTTGAGTCCCTGGTTAACAACGACCGCCACCAGTACTGTTAGCCAACAGGGTGCTGGCGGAAATTGGGCTACTATTGGCCGAAGGAAAAGAAGAGGGGGAAGGCATGCCCGAAAGCAGAAAGAGAGGAGGAAGGTTAGGAGTGTAGTAGTGAGGGTAGGAACTTTGAATTTTGGCAGTATGACTGGTATAGAGAGAGAGCTAGCTGATATGATGAAGAGAAGGAAAGTTGATATATTGTGTGTGCAAGAGACCAGATGGAAGGGGAGTAAGGCCAGGTGTATAGGAGGTGGGTTCAAATTGTTCTACCATGGTGTGAATGGGAGGAGAAATGGGGTAGGGGTTATCCTGAAAGAACAGTATGCCAAGAGTGTTTTGGAGGTGAAAAGAGTGCCAGATAGAGTGATGTTTATGAAGCTGGAAACTGATGGTGTAATGATGAATGTTGTTAGTGCATATGCTCCACAAGTTGGGTGTGCAATGGATGAGAAAGAAAAATTTTGAAGTGAGTTGGATGAAGTGGTGGTGAGCGTACCCAAGGATGAGAGACTGGTGATTGGAGCGGATTTCAATGGGCATGTTGGTGAAGGGAACAGAGGGGATGAGGAAGTGATGGGCAGGTATGGTGTTAAGGAGAGGAATGCAGAAGGTCAGATGGTAGTGGATTTTGTGAAAAGGATGGACATGGCTGTGGTGAATACATATTTTAAGAAGAGGAGGAGCATAGGGTGAAGTACAAGAGTGGAGGAAGATGCACACAGGTGGATTATATCCTATGCAGGAGGGGTAGTCTGAAGGAGATTGGAGACTGTAAAGTGGTGACAGGGGAAAGTGTAGTTAGGCAGCATAAAATGGTGGTCTGTAGGATGATGTTGGGGATTAAGAAGAGGAGGACAAGTGTGAGAGCAGTGCCAAGGATCAAATGGTGGAAGTTGAAAAAGGGTAAGTGTGAGGTGGGGTTCAGGGAAGAGTTAAAACAGGCACTGGGGGGGCAGTGAAGAGTTACCGAATAGCTGGGTAACTACAGCAGAGATGGTAAGGGAGACAGCTAGAAAGGTGCTTGGTGTGACATCTGGACAGAGGAAGGAGGACAAGGAGACCTAGTGGTGGAATGAGGAAGTACAGGAGAGTATACAGAGGAAGAGGCTGGCGAAGAAGAAGTGGGATTGTCAGAGAGATGAAGAAAGTATACAGGAGTATAAGGAGATGAGGAGCATGGCAAAGAGAGAGGTGACGAAGGCTAAGGATAAGGCATATGGACAGTTGTATGAAAGGTTGGACACTAAAGAGGAAAAAAAGGACCTGTACCGATTGGCTAGACAGAGGGACCGATCTGGGAAAGATGTGCAGCAGGTAAGGGTGATAAAGGATAGTGAGGGAAATGTACTCACAAGTGAGGAGAGTGCATTGAGCAGATGGAAAGAGTACTTTGAGGGGCTGATGAATGAAGAGAATGAGAGAGAGAGAGAGGGTTGGATGATGTGGGGATAGTGAATCAGGAAGTGAAACAGATTAGCAAGGAGGAATTACGGACAGCTATGAAGAGGATGAAGAATGGAAAGGCTGTTGGTCCAGATGGCATACCAGTGGAAGCATGGAGGTGGTTAGGAGAAATGGCAGTGGAGTTCTTAACCAGATTATTTAATGAAATCTTGGAAAGTCAGAGGATGCCTGGGGACTGGAGAAAAAGTGTTTTGGTACCTATTTTTAAGAATAATGGTGATGTGCAGAGTTGTAGTAACTACAGAGGGATACAACTGATCAGTCACAGCCTGAAGTTATGGGAAAGGGTAGTGGAACCTAGGTTAAGAAGGGAGGTGATGATTAGTGGAACCTAGGTTAAGAAGGGAGGTGATGATTAGCAATCAGCAGTATGATTTCATGCCAGGAAAGAGCACTACAGATGTGATGTTTGCCCTGAGAGTGTTGATGGAGAAATATAGAGAAGGTCAGAAGGAGTTGCATTGTGTCTTTGTTGACTTGGAGAAAGCATATGATAGGGTGCCTAGAGAGGAGTTGTGGTATTATATGAGGAAGTCAGGAGTGGCAGAGAAGTATGTAAGAATTGTGCAGGATATGTACAAGGGTAGAGTGACAGTGGTGAAGTCTTCAGTGGGAGTGACAGATCCGTTTAAGGTGGAGGTGGGATTACATCAAGGATCAGCTCTGAGCCCTTTCTTATTTGCAATGGTGATGGACAGGTTGACAGACGAGATCAGACAGGAGGCCCCATGGACTATGATGTTTGCAGATGACATTGTGATTTGTAGTGAGAGTAGGGACCAGGTTGAGAATACCTTGGAGAGGTGGAGATATGCTCTAGAGAGGAGAGAAATGAAGGTCATCAGGACTAAGACAGAATATGTGTGTGTGAATGAGAGGGAGGATAGAGGAATGGTGATGATGCAGGGAGTAGAGTTGGCGAAGGTGGATGAGTTTAAGTACTTGGGAGCAACAGTTCAGAGTAATGGGAAGAGAGGTGAAGAAGAGAGTACAGGCAGGATGGAGTGGGTGGAGAAGAGTGTCAGGAGTGATTTGTGACAGACGGGTACCAGTAAGAGTGAAAGGGAAGGTCTACAAGAGGGTAGTGAGACCAGCTATGTTGTATGGGTTGGAGATGGTGGCATTGACAAAAAGGCAGGAGTCAGAGCTGGAAGTGGCAGAGCTAAAGATGTTAAGATTTGCACTGGATGTGACAAGGATGGACAGGATTAGGAATCAGTATATTAGAGGGTCAGCTTAGGTTGGACGGTTTGGAGACAAAGTCAGAGAGGCAAGATTGAGTTGGTTTGGACATGTGCTGAGGAGGGATGATGGGTATATTGGGAAAAGGATGCTAGGGATGGAACTGCCAGGTAAGAGGAAAAGAGGAAGGCCTAAGATAAGGTTTATGGATGTAGTGAGAGAGGACATGCAGGTGGTTGGTGTGACAGAGCAATATATATAGAGGACAGAAAGAAATGGAAACAGATGATCCACTGTGGCGACTCCTAATGGCAACAGCCGAAAGAAAAGAAGAAGAAGACAACTGCATTATCTGTACTCAGATTCATCCAAAGTGCTTTCCATTCCCTTATCATTTGCTGAAGTTCCTATTTGGAGTCTGCTTGCATTACCACATTATCAGCATATAGCAGCTTTGTTGATCTGTCCCCTCCAACCTGTTTGGTAATGCAGTCCATAACCAGCATGGGAAACTAAAAAAAAAAAAAAATAAAGAGAAATGATGTTTGAAAGTACTTGATACTGATGAAAGTGTTGGGGGGACTAAACTTAAACATAAGAAATTAGAATTAGCATAAATTTAAGGGAGCTGATACATGTCCTTTAAAGGGAAAAAATAGATTTGATTAAACTTTGAAAACTAAGGTGGAACAGATCAGTTAGGTATGATGGTATAAACAGAGAATTCTGAATTAAGTAATGATCTAGCTGTTTACATCTTACTTGTTTATTTTGATTGCTCTCTTAAAATGCCATATAGGCATATAAGACTTACAATGTAGAGCATGTAAGAAGTGCTGCAATGATAATCGCAAAAACTCCACAAAAAATCAGTTTTCAAAAGCACAGAAATAAATAAATACAAATAAACATACAACAAATGCTATGAAAATTATTAAAGTGCCATGTAAACATTAACTATGCATCAGATGAAGAAATGTCATATACTTAAATCTTACCTTAGATCTTTGGTGCATACTTTATTATATAAGCTCTAAGGAAAACAGCATCTACAATGTAGACTGCCTGCATATTTTTATAAGGAATACTGATTCAAGTTTCATGACAGTCATATAAATCAATCAACAAAAATACATCAGCTTGATATTCTACTTGTAGAATGAAAGTAAAATACAGATACATGAACTGAAAGTACAGTCGGGGCATACACTGCATATTAGAGAAACAGATTAGATTCTGTAATTATCTAGCTGTCTATATCTATCTAGATCTATAGCTACCTAATTATTGGGTCTATGTTAAATGTTCAAACATCCAAATGTCGAACATTACATGGTCGAGACCAAAGGTCCGACATTTGGATGTTCGAACATCAAATAAAAAAAAACTAAAAAAAGAAAAAAACACTTTAACAGCATAGGCGGGGGGCAAGCCCCCCTGCACCCCCCACACCCCCCTACCTATATATACCAACTCCGAGACTGCACTTCAGTGCAGAAAAGGGAAATTCTCCCTATCTGCACTGTACGGCACTGCTGAAAGTCAATCTTCAAACACTTAAAATGTTAACCGTTTGGTCTCGACCATGTAATGTTCGAAATTTTGAGCATTCGAAGATTTGTCAGGTACCCTAATTATCTATATAGATAGATGTCTATATAAAGAACAGATCATTATAGTGAGGTGCAAGGTTTTCCAGCCTTAGTAGGTAAAATGCCACCCATCTGTAAGGAAAAACATTAACCCATTGGGAAAACTGAGCACTGAAACAGCTGGCTGAGTCTCCTAAAAAACAAGAAAAAAAGAATCATGGACTGTAGGCAGTTTCAGCTGAGAAGTGAAAATATTCAGGCACTTATACATTGTTTAGAAACTGATACTTCATGATTGGTTAAACAGGATGATGCGCTGGCGTTCCTTCACATCCAGATTACCAGGGTCAAAGTCCCATACCATATCCTAATAAACTATAGGTCACCCTCTATGTCCCAGGAAACCTATAGCTCATACTTCAACCTATTGGAGACACTCACCATTCAACCAAATACCATACTTGTGAGGAACTTTATTTACCTGTCTATAAACTGGAAATCCTACATGACCCCAAATTTGCAGGTGCAGAGATTCTTAAAATTTGTAAACACAGACACCCTGGAGCAGATAATACATATGCCTAGCAGATGTGCAAGCATATTGGGCATGGAACTCACAAAAATGGGAAAAAAAACTGTACTCCCCCTACCCCCTCATGTCACGTTGTCCTTGGTAAGATCAGACCACAAAGCAGTCTCCTTCAAAATAAGAGTCAGTCCTGTAACCAGTGTAAACCCTGTCACAGTTAATAACTACTTCAATGCAAACTACCTTTTATTAATCGATAACCTGTCAAAATTACAGGCCTCACCAAATCCAGATAACACAACAGCCTGTGCAGAATTATTTATAGAAGCTCTGACCAACCATGTCAATGGTTGCATAGAGACAGCTGTGCTTACTAGAAGTAAGCCCAAAACTAACTTAAAAAAACAAACCACCCTGGTAAAATCTAAAATCAGACAGGCTATAAAATGAAAAAAACAAAGTCATAGCTAAAATTACTAAATGTAACACCAAAAATGATAAAAACTCTCATCAAACTGAGTAGTCAACTTAGAGGATTAATTAAGTCCAACAAAGCAAATTCTGAGATAAAAATAGCATCCCAGGCCAAGGACAGCCATAAGGTCTTTTTCAGCTATGTCTGAAACATCAAAGACAGCCTACAACAGTATGCCAAACTTCTGGCAGTTAGAGCCATGTTCACAGAACCAGGAGATATAGCAAATCTTTTGGCTGCCAGTTTCAGTTCCAATGTTATCCTCTCTCACCCCCAGCAATCTCTCAGGAAATAACATCTAAAATAACCCCTCTAACTATCAGTAGAGAGTAGGTATTAAAGGAGTTCTCTAAGTCCAAGAATACAGCTTCAGTGTGCCCTGATTAATTTCCCAGGATGCCTCTTAAATCACCTGAAGTATGACCTGTCAGGGCCACTGGAGTCACTGTTTAGCCATAACCTCTGAACAGGTTTTGTGCCATGCGAATGCAGAATGGCAAAGGTCATCCCTCTGCACAAAGGTGGGCCATCAATGGATTCCAGGAGCTACAGATCCATTAGTCTGACTAGTCTCATATACAAAGCCATGGAAAAAAGTATCA
This sequence comes from Protopterus annectens, assembly GCF_019279795.1. Lineage (NCBI taxonomy): Eukaryota > Metazoa > Chordata > Ceratodontiformes > Protopteridae > Protopterus > Protopterus annectens. The sequence continues at coordinate 6,303 of NW_025050747.1, forward strand.
TGGAAATGATTAACAGTGACATTAGAAACCTTCAGACACTGGATTCGACCCAATTTGGTTTCATCAAAGGCAGTTCATGCCTACTGAACCCAGTGGATTTATTTGAGAGAGTCACCAAGGCAATGGATGAGGACAAAATTGTGCATACTGCCTACCTTGACCTTGCTAAATCATTTGCTACAACCCCCCAACTTAGGCATTCTACACAAACTCATGGAATTAGGCATACTCCCTGTGTTACCTATTTGATAGCCATCTGGCTCACAGATAGGACATAGGCAGTTAGGATCTGAGAGATCACCTCCACAAAGAGGCTGGTCACCAGTGGAATCTCCCAGGGCTTTGTGCTGGATCTGCTCCTCTTTGGCATCTATTTCTTGGAAGCCAAGGCCAGTGTCAAGGGTTTCTGGTTTACCAAGTTTGCAGGTGACTGCAAGCTATGAAAAATTTTAGAAACTACCTAAGATACTAATATTTTCCTGAAAAGTCTAACACAGACAAATCAGTGGTGTCAAAGCCACAGCTTAAAACTCAGTGCCAAGAAATGCATAATAGTACCTTTGGGGAAGTTGGCCCTCTGGGAAACTAACTCATATGGATTTAGGGACTCATATAGATAGTAACTTGGCTTTTGACTAATGTGTCTAAGGTAGTAAGAAAATTATTCTATGTCACCCAACTTATGACCAAGGGCTTGGCAACTAGGACCAGAAAAGTAATTGTTCCACCATATTCAGCCCTCATCAGACCCATCATGGAGTATAATGCTCCCTTCAGTATATACCTGATCAGGAACATGCAACAATTGGAATATCCAATGAAGTTCCTTACAAAACAAAGACAGGACATAAACACTATGGCTTATGCAGATCACCTCAATGCCCTATTTCTACACTCTTCTTCCTACAGACTGCTTAGTGGAGATTTATGCCTAGCATACAATGCATCCTTAGATCTCATGCTGATGAACCTTTTGCATATCCACAACATGAACAACATCAGAACTACTAGTCCAAGGATTTAAACTTTACTTGTGATTTAAATAGGACATGTTGGAGGGACATGTACTCAGAGAATTCATATTCTCTGAAACAGGCTTACCATCCATGTGAAGCAGAGCCCTTCCTTAATCCTATTCAAGCCTAACCTGGATCAGTGGATGGGAAATCAGAAATTCACTCCTGGTCTGAAACTTATGCCTCTCATGGACACAGGCAGCAGTTAAATCATGTCCTAACTAACATACACCCATTAAAATAACCTCTAAGGCAAAATAACCTGTGGGATACAATTGGGTTTAATGGTTAGGTCCTACAATAGGCTCCAGTGGTCATTAGTCTAATATATACCTATGAATAGTAGCATAGCTAAGGTGGGGCAAATGCCCTGGGTGCAAAGTGTTGGTGGGATTGTAATTAGCCATTCTCAATCCTACTTTAATTCAATACCATCTTTTAAAAGCTGGTATTGCATTTATAGTCAAACCTGAGTACTGTATTGCTCTATGTGCAGTTTGCTACAGTTTAAAAGTTAAAAAAGTTCTTTTTTTAACTAAAACATGAGCACTATAGAGCTCCATGCAGGCAGGGTATAAACAGTAGCAACCGTTTGCTACATTTGTAGCAAACAGTTTGTTACGGTTTAAAAGAAAAAAGTATTTTTTAAATAAAATATGTTGAAGGAGGGTTGGGGCAGGACACAGAAACAGGACCTGAATGGCAGGTGCAAGAGGGAGGGGGCTGTATGTGTGTGTTCTGCATTTGGCCACCTGGTTGGCGTGCCAGTAAAAGGAATGAAGAGATGAGGAATATAGCAATTGGCTTATTAGAGTGATGCGCTTTTTTTCTTTTTGTTTATGTTTTCTTTTCAATTGAAGAGCTGAGGGGGTGGGGTTCTGGTTCATAGTACCAGATCCAGAGTCATGTTTGAACCAGCTACACTTTTGCCTATGAACCTATAAAAAAATAGATTAAATAGATGAGCAGTTCTGCTCTTAACAGAGCTTCATTAGCTCTAATTCTAGTTTACATGACATGGATAATTTATATATGCTTTAATACATAGTTCACTGTCCATTGACTCAAGCTAGGCTTTGTTCCCCACACCTACCTAATGTATATATATTAACAACTCTCTGGTAGCACTGCATTGGAAGCAAGGGAAAACACTGGAAGTGCACCACCAGCTTGCACAATCCAGAACTATAACAAAGAAAACTGCACTATTACTTATAAATGTTGAAGAAAATTCATAGGTTCATAGGTATGTACTAGGCTATCGGCCCTAGGGCCTATATAAACCTAGCCAAATAAGGTTCCCTGGCTTTCGCCACTCAAGAAGGTTATTTTCCTGTGCCCCTGTCGAGCAGAGCCACAGCAGCGATCCCCGGGGTGAATTTCCTGTTTCCCATCCAATTATCAAGATTTCTCTTAAAGAGAGCTAATGAGGAGCTTTGCTTGACATGAATGGGTAGCCTGTTCCAGAGCATGGAAAGTCTCTTGGACAGGAATCTATCCCTCCAGCATGTTCTGTTTATTGTGGTGATGAGGTTTAGGTCCTTGGAGCATGTAGCTCGGAGAGACTGGGATTTCTTTAAGTGAAGCATGTCCTTCAGATCTGGGTTAGACATGGCTTTGTATGTTAGTAGTTGATATGTGATGGAGTAGAGCTGGAGTTTTTTGAGATGATCAACGTATGGCATCTGTTTGAGGCAAGTAATCCTCCTAGTGAAGTATTTCTGTGGCCTTTTGAGTTGTTACAGATGTCTTGCAAGGTACATGCCAAACAGGGTGTTGTACTCTATAATGGGTCTGATGAGGGATGAGTAGAGAGGAATGATGACCTCTCTTTTTCTGGAGGAGAACCTCTTTGTGATGAGGTGTGCCATGTAAAATGATTTCCTGACTATTGTGGCTACGTGATTATCAAAGAAGAGACAACTGTCCACCTGTGTCCCAAGGTCTTTCATCACACTTTCGGTATTTAGTAGGCTACCGCCTATGTGGTAGGTCATGGGTACAGTGTTTTTCCCACAGTGGATGACAATGCTCTTCTTGGCATCGAGCTTTAGGCCATGACTTTGACACCAGGCATCAGTCTCCATGAGGCCTCTTTGTAGAATGTCCACATCCTTATGCGAATCAATTATGGCTCCTAGTTTGTAGTCATCTGTGAATTTCATTAGCCAGAGACCAGCTGTATTAGCCTAGACTTCAGAGAAGTAGCTACTGAACAGAAGAGGACCCAGGATCGAACCTTGTGGTACTCTGCTTGTCACTGTTCTGAAGTCGAATTTGGAGTTGGCTACTTTCACTGTGTGGGTTATGTCCATGAGCCAGTTGGCCACCCATCTTGTGACATATGGATTTATGCCTATTCCAGTGAGATTATCTATAATACCAGAGTGGGAGATGGTGTTGAAAGCCTTGGCAAGGTCAAGGTAGGCTGGGTGCACCACCTTACCCTTGTCTACAGCTCTGGTGACTGCTTTGGAGAAGTAAATCAGGTTTAAGAGGCATGATCTACCTTTTACAAACCCAAACTGAGTGGGGTCCAGAGTTTGGAGGTTACCTATGTCTTTGTTTATAAGCTCCAGGATGATGCATTCCATGACCTTGCAGACCAGGCTCGTCAAGACTAATGGGGTAGTAGTTCCCAGGGTCAGTGGTGGCACCCCCTTTGTGGAGTGGGATAACCATTGCTGTGCACCATTCCATAGGCACAAAGTCTGAAGTGAGGCTATGGCTGAACATTGTACTTAAGATGAGTACCGGTTTGTTTTGTAGTTCATGTAGAACGCAGCCTGGGATATTGTCCGGTCCCATGGATGCTGTGTTCTTGGCTTTGGAGAGTGCGGTCTTTACCTGTACAGCTGTCATTACAGGGGCTTTGCAATCATCCAGTATGGGCCCTTTGGGGTGGGGGGGGTGGGGGGTGAAGTTAGCACTGAACCTGTCTGCCAGAATGTTGGCAATATCAGTTGGTTCGGTAAATTTACTGCCATTGTGCTGTAGTTCAGAGCAGATCTGAGTGTTGCCATTGAGATTCTTGACATAGCTGTAGAAAGCTTTGTGGTTGTCTTTAGAATCCATGGTGATTTTATTTTTGTAAACAGCTTTGGAGGATTTTATGAGGGATCTCAGCTTCTTGCTGAGGCTGACCAGGGAGTTCCTACAATCACGGGATTTTACTCTTTTTTTGCAATAGTTCCTTCCTTCTGTTGTAGAGTTTGTTTATGGAAGGGGACCACCAGATTGGCTTCCTTTTTTGGAGGATAGCGTCTTGGTTCTGTTGGGGATGGCACAGTCCATGCACTCGTGTATGTGCTTATACAGTGCATTTGTATATGATTCAGCAGTCGTGTCACTATTTTCCATCTGTGTGCGTGTAGTGAAGTTTGCCACTTCTGACTTAAGAAGCATGAAGTTGGCTTAGGAGAAGGTTTTTACAGTGGTTTCCTTGATAGGGAGGGGTGGGAGGAGGGATATGGATGGCCAGGGTGATTAGCTTGTGGTCGGACCTGACCAGCGAGGATTTGACCTCTGGTGTGGAGCATCTGTTTCCCATATTGGTAATGACTAAGTCCAGGATGTTGCTACCCCTGGTAGGGGTATAGGCAAGCTGATACAGGGCATTAGAATTGATGAATTCTAGAAAATTTTGGGCAAATTAGTTAGTACATGAGTAGTTTTCCAGTTGATGGAGGGGTAGTTGAAATCTCCCAAAATTAGGGTATTGGGCTGTACCTTAATATTATCCAGTATATAGAGAAACACGGAGTGAGTATCCTGGGGCATGACAGGGGACCTGTAACATGTTACAACCTGAATTGCAGTCTTGCCCAGTGTTAATTGTACTTGGATAGTTTTGGATGCATTACGTTAAGCAACTAGCCTGGAGATGTGGATACCCTTTATGAATATAGACATGGCTCATCCTTTAATATTTCAGTCCAGGTTAGGTGGCCAAAAGGTGTGGTAAGAAATGTAGCCTGGGAATGCAGGGATGCTGTCTGGAACCTTAAACCAGGTATCTGTCACTGCACAGATGTCGATGTTCTCCATCTAAAGGAGACCCTCGAGTGAGTGCATTTTGAGGTTTAGACTTCTAGCATTGTGTAACATTACCCTTAGATTTTGTTTGTTTATATCTACTATGGTGATGCGTTTGACATTTGAGCCTTGCCTAGCAAAGTCACTATAGGGGTGGCGAGAACCTTAGCCAGTATCCAGAATCTCAGTGGCGACAGGTGCAGGCCATCTCTGGGAAAACATTATGGCCTGTCAATCATGTTGTCCCAGGCAGACAGATACTGGATCCCCTTGGAATGACACCAGAAGCTTAGCCAATTTTTGAAGTCAATCATTTTGCCCTTGTACTGTGGTATCATTATGGGTGATGGTAGGATGCTACTCAGTGTCATACCTGCCTGGGCCACATGGTCAGAGAGCTCCTCCATGTCTCTTTTCATGTAGCCTAGGGGGGTACATCTCAGGTCATTCATTCCAACATGGACAATGACAGAGTCATATTTGTACTTGTTGTGGAGTGACCTGAGTGCATGAGTTATATGGCAGATCCTGGCACCCGACAGGCAGCTGACAGTAACGTTCTCCTTGTTTAGCCTGGTGAGAAGAATGTCAGTGTGTCTGACTACAGAGTCACCAATGACTAGTGTGTTGGATAAGTTGTTTTGCCATATGGGCTGAGGTTGAGTGGCACACTGATTTTGTGGGCTATGTGTCATTCGGGTAGTGTTGGGCAGGTGATGGTCGCTTGCATTTCTGCTTTGGAGGTCTCTGTTGTTTGGGTAGATTTTTATTGAATGCCTCCATGAATGTAGGTGTGTGTTTTGTGTTACGATGTGTGGGTTTGGTTGGTGAAGGTTTTGATTGAATATGTGTTGAGTGCGGTGTGGTGTTAACCTTTGCCTCTTGACTGTCTAGTCCAGTCTTGGCTGGAGAGAGCTTGGCTTCCAGTTTGGCTATATAAGTGCATCTCTCACAGGTTGTAGTGTTGGGTGGTAGGAGGAGAATTTTGTCAGTGTACATGAGGCAATTGCTACATTGCTCCAAGATGCCCAGATTCATCAGGTGGACAGGAGGAAACTCTGGGAGCTGACCCTTGGACATGCCTGGTTAGTGCTTATTAATTTCAGTACTAGGAACTGATTTCCTCTTGATAAGTGAGGAGAGTTGAGTTACATATCAGTAATCAAAAAATCATAAACTTTCAGTATTAATAAAGTTGTAACAGGTAAAATGTATTGAAGAATATCATTTAATAAAATGTGATTAGATATGTTTTTTTTTATGACTTGTGGTTAGAAAAAGTGATAGATACATTGAATGACACTCATATGGGATAACCAAATATGGACAAATTTGCATATAGTCAACATCTGTTTAGTCAACACAAATTGGCTGACTAATTAGATTGCTGACTAGTACTTGAGATTGTACAATTCCTGGGGATAGACAGTATGCCCAACTCAGAGTTAGTATATGCAATTAACAGGAAGTGATCTATTTTTTGTATGCACAGAGATATGCCCTTGGTGTATGCATGTTGACATGTTGATATTTGTGCTTTCAATTTTTATTTTTTTGGGTTCCAAACATTTTGGGAAAAAATCAAAGGGATTTGGGTTTTTGGTTTTAAAAATTTCCTTTTTTTTTTTTTTTTTTTTTTTTTTTTTTTTTTTTTTTTTTTTTTTTTTTTTTTTTTTTTTTTTTTTTTATGGTGTTTTTTTTTTTTTTTTTTTTTTTTATTTAGGTTTTGGGAAAAAACCTGGGTACAAAAAAATAAATTAATTTTAAATTCCCCTTTAGGCCCCCCCTTTTGGGGGTTTTGGAAAAACAAGGGGTTTCCCCCTTGGGTTTAAAAAACCCCGCCCAAATTTGGGGTTGGAAAAATTTGGGGAAAAAAAGCCCCAAAAAGGGGGTTAAAAAAGG
>NW_025050748.1:0-13862 GCF_019279795.1 Protopterus annectens
GAATGCTTGCCAGGTTCAAGTATGTCTGATAAGTCTAAGAGATAAAGGGGAATGTTCAGGATGAGAGGGCTGTACCTATCTTCCATTGTTTGAAAAAACACCCATTGAGTGCTCTGTATTAAGAATGTGAGCAAAAGATTTAAAGGAAAGTTATACATTATTTAGCAATCTGAGGGAAAGCCATTGACTCCTAGTTTCCCATACCTAGGCATAAATACATGCATACATATTCTTTTCAACAGATCAAATGTCAATTGATATCTGCCGCTTTGAACAGCTATCACCGTGCACTGCAGCTGCTCACCTTTTCATTGCTTTTTGTTTTCCTTGCCTTTTGTGATTAATTATCTAAGTCATCTCAAATCTGTAGCTTGTTACATGCATCTACCATCTTTTTCTGTGAAACAGATGTGTAGTAAGAGATCCAAATTGAGATTTTAACCCTCTGAGAAGTGGTCATTGGTGTTCCCTTCTTCCTTATGTTCTTCTTCACAAACTATATAGTCCTCCTTAGCCCCATTTCAATCATTTGCCTTAATCCTCAGATGCCCTTGCCCTGGCCCAGCAATCAAGGCGCCTCAACCCTCACCACTAACACCAGAGGAGGAGTCTCATGGGAGAAAGGGATAGCAGTACACATTAAAGAGAGGTGCAGTTTCCTTAAGAGCACACAGAAATCACAGTCAGTCTGGGGCTGGATTTTGCTCCCTTAACCTCCAGGTCCCCACAATAAGACTCCCACTGGCACAGCTATAGGGTCCAGATCTCAACCCTAGCTGGCAAGCTAGCTCCTAGTACTTCCCTCCTTTCTGTCCAACCAGTGCTTTGTGTCCCTGCCCAAGTAGCTGACACACACACACACACACACACACACACACACACACACACACACACACACACACACACACACACACACACACACACACTTTGAGATAGTATTTATACAACTTCACAGACGCCTCCTGAAGCTGACTTTAGATTATCCAGCTGTGTGCATATACCAGACTATTAGGTAGTAATTCCTGCCACAACCAAATAAAATTATCCAGCTACTGAGGCCCTTAAAGGGTGTCCAATTATTACTGTGCAATATTATTATCCAATAGTAGTGTAGCAATCAAGGCTTATTGGAAGGGCTCAATTACAGGATCTTATAAGCATGCAATGTACTCTAGAGCTTAAATTATCTCTACATAAACCAGCCACAGTTGAAGGGTTTAAAATGTAATAATAAATACTAAAAACACAAAGACAATACTACTACACCGTAGTGCTATTCAAGAGTTCAGAGATCACATAGAAAATTAAAATAATTCAGTAGTACAGTTCTGACATAACAGAAAACACTTAGTCTAATCTTTTCTAATTCCTAGCTATTGCAAAAAGAAAACATTCTTCTAATAATACTTACATAAAGAGAGCATAAGGCAGTGCTTTGGAGTTAGAATGTATCCAAGGAATCCAAAATGTAAATAATTTTTTTGGTTCTCACTGTTTAAATTGAAACTGCAGTTCTGCTGACATTACATCATCTTTTACACCTTCCTGGTTCCCAGGCCACACAGAAACTGCATTTTACATTCTTTTACACTTAGAGCAATGAGACAATCCACACATGTAAAATTCTGGTCATTAACTTTAGCCTTAAAACAATAGGCAGGAAGTCTTCATCTAGCTGGACTAGGGAGGCCGACTTGTAAAACATCAAAGGCAGTGATGAAATAATTTTAATTTCAAAGGACCAACAGAAAGTGCTCTAGTAGCTTTTTTTACAGCAGATGGCAATGTTGCCATATTGTTTTAAGTTCAACAGTCACAGTATTTACAAATAATAGAATTATGTACCAAATTATATTTGACTAGGCAGGCAGCCTTCACCATCTCTATCAGTCTTCACATTTCTACCCCTGGAGAACTCAAGCTAGTATTTCAAGTGACCCTTGAGTATCACCACAGTATACCTACCCCATTCCCTGTCTTGAGAGACCATCTACATTGGCATTGCTACTCCCACTGTGGTGTTGCACTGACATATTATATACTTGCAACCCCAGGCTCCATCTTAGCAACTTGGCATTTTGCTGACTGGCTCAGTTTAACCATATTAGAGGGTTGTGGGGTCACTTGTCCATAGCTCAGTGAATCTTCTTCCCATACAGAATAAGTCTGGAAGTTTTGCAAATGCCCACACTATGGCTAGACGTTTCCTTTTCTGCAGTTGCATAGCGAAGGTTCCTCCCTGGGTTTGGAGCCTATGACTAGGGAGATCAAAGCCACCAAGAGTGCTCTTCCCCCTCTGAAGAAATCTGGCTAAGTCACAGCCCCCACCCCATGGTTTGGAAGCATCCACCAGCACAAACAAATTCTTTGCTGTAATCTGGACTAGCTAACACAGGGAGTGTCCTTCCAAAGCTTCTTTAAGCTTCTGGAATGCTATAACTCACATGCTGGGATCACACTACCTTATCTGGCCTGTTAACTTCATATCAGTTCTTTGAGGGGAGCAGCTTAATGGTACTATAACTAGGAAGGACAGACTTTCTGCAGTACCCTGCTGTCCCTAAAGTGCCCTCACCTGTTTTAGTAACAGGTGCAGGCCATCACCTGAATAGCTTCCACTTTGGCAGGTTCTGGCCTTATCTTACCCTCCCCACTCTATATGTCCTAGGTAGGAGACCTCCGCCACTTACCCACCTGAAATTTGCTCGGCTTAATGGTCAACCCCTGCCCTCTGTAGTCTGCCCAGCACCTCCTGACTTATGCTGAAGGGGTGCTCTGGCCAGGAATGGCTGTAGATGGCAATATCATCCCAGGTAAGAAAGGGCAAACCCTCCTGCTCCTGCTGGGGATATTATCTACCAGCCTCTGGAAAGTTGCTGGGGCATTCTTCATCCCAAAGGGCATCTTTGTGCACTCATACCACCAAGCCAACAAAGTCCACAAAGGTTGACTTCTCTCTAGCACTGGGAGTCAAGGGGCACCTGCCAGCTAACCCTTAGGTAAGATCAATGGTTGCCAACATACTTAGCCCACCACCCAGCTGCTCCAGGGCATCCCATCTGTCCCTAGGCATGAGGTAAGCATCAGACTCGTTGTGACTATTTAATTTCCTGTAGTCCACAGAACCTGGTGTTGCCATCCTTCTTTGGCTTTCAGCACCACTGGGGAGGCCCAGGGACTGTTGGACTCTTGAATCACCCCTAGTTCCAACATCTTCTGTACCTCTTCCCTCAGAGTCTGTTTGACTCTTTCAGGCACCCTATAAAGGGGCCTGCCTAATAAGTCTTTGGGGTCCTGTGTTATTCACCTCGTGGTGCACCAGGTGGGTGCCACCCTGTTTTCCCAGTGAACATGTCCCCCAAATTCACTGCAACACTGCTCAGATTTCTCGAACCTGGGTGAGGAGGATTGCTGCTGGGACATTGCTACCCCTTCCCACTGAGATGTCAGCCCGAGCCTCACTGAGGAGGACATTCCCCAGATCTCCCTCATACTCCTCCTGCAATCCACTGCAAATGATCAGCACAAGGGCCTCCCTATCATGGTAAGGTTTCATCATGTTAAGCACATGGTAAATTTGTGCCCCTGCCATCTGCCTAGCAGTTCCACCATGTAGTTAACATTACTTACCTTTCTTACCACCTTGTAGGGTCCCTCCCAAGCTGCTTGCAATTTGTTGTGTTTGACAGGAATGAGAACCATTACCTGCTGCCCCACAGCATACTGTCTAGCTCGAGCATTCCTGTCATGCCGCACCTTTTTCTGTTGTTGGGCTTCTGCCAGGTTCTCATGGGCCAAGCCCATGAGTTCCCTGGGCCTCATCCTGAGGTTTAGGACATATGCCACAACAGACTCCTTGTGAGACTCACACTCACCTTCCCACTCATCTCAAATTAAATCTAGATGTCCCTGCACCCTATGCCCATACAGCAACTCAAAGGGTGAAAAACCTGTGAATTCCTGGGGAACCTTTCTGTAAGCAAACAACAGACAGGGCAAATATTTGTTCCACTCCCTGTTAAACTGATCTGCAAATGCCCGTAGCCTGGACTTGATTGTAGAGTTTAACCTCTCAACAAGAACATTAGTCTGGGGATGGTAGGGGGTGGTCTTCATGTGCTCCACAGGACTTCCAGAGACAAGCCAGCAGGTCTGATGATGCCAAATTCACAGCACCTTGGTTAGTCGGTATTTCTTTTGGGAAACTTACCCTGCTGAAAATCTCTAACAAAGCATTTGCCACCTTCCCTGCCTCAATGGATGACAAAGCCACTGACTCGGGGTATCATGTAGCATAATCCACAAATACTAGAATATAATTTATCCCTGTGGAACTTGGGGTACTCAGAGGACCCACAATATACATAGTTACCCTTTGAAATGGCTCCTTAAACACAGGCAAATGCATCAAAGGAGCTCTCACCTTGTCTCCTGCCTTGCCTATCTTTTGGCACTGCTCACAGGTCCTGCAGTACCCTGTTATATCTCTGAAAATTCCAGGCCAGTAGAAGTTTTGCATAATATGCCTCTTTGTATGTTTTATGCCCATATGACCTGCAAAGGAAATATCATGGGCTATGTCTAGAAGTGCCAGATGGTAAGCTCTAGGCACTACCAACTGCTGTACTCTCTCACCTTCTAGCCCTCCCTCAGGGGTCCACTCTATGTATAGTAACCCTTTGTCCCAGTATACAGATTCCCCCTTCACTTGAGAATCAGGTGCCTCCATAGCTACTCTTTTGCCTCAGGCCTCTGCAATGTAAGGGTAGGGGTCTGAGAGCTGAGCCCTGTCTCAACTCTCTCCTTGTAACCCTTCAGCTCCTCTCCACAGGAAGTCTGGCATCCTCTGACAGTGGTGCATCACTGTCAGCCTGGGTACTACTACTCATCTCTACCTTTGCAGTTACCCTGTCCAAGGAAACATCAGTACCCACAAGCAACTGTGGCTCACTTTCAGTCTCACTGCTACAGCATAGCTCACTCCCTGAAGTAATCACCTCACTAGTCCTGGCTGCAAGTATGCAGTCTGTCTGGGTCTCCCCCAGGCTACCAGACCAACATGCTTGTCTCCCAGCCTGACCGCGTGTAACTGCATAAGCACATGGTACTGCCTCATCCAAATCCTTCCCTCTCAGGACATCTGCAGGATGGTAGTTTAGTACCCCTGTTTTCTCAAGAAAACCTACTATTGGCATTTTGTCTTTCCCACTTATTGGCTCCCTCACCTTTGGTTCCCTACCTTGCCTCTGTGGACACCTGTATGCCACATGACCCCTCTGGTCGCATTCAAAACATTTAACCCTAGCTCCTGGATGTGTACCTGGACTAGTGGCTTCCCCTGCTATTGGCAGATTCTGTTGGGGCAGTCTGTGCTGCCCTCCATTGGTTCCTTTAGACCCATGAGCAGTACTGAGGGTCCCCTTCCTGTGCAGGCCTGCCCTGCTTGTCAGGTATTGGTCTCCCTTCTTCCCCAACTCATCTGAAGTAGCACATTGTCCATCAGCTAACCAGATCCTCATGTCCTCAGGCAAAGTGCTAAGGGCTTGTTCCTACACCAAAAGGTCTGCCAGCCCTTCAGAAGTGGTGACCTTACATCCACTCATGCAGCTATAAGAATAACTGCTCAGTTCAGCAACATATTTCTACACACTTTCATCTGTCTTGCATCTATGCACATGAAACTTTTTCCTCTACATTTCAGGTGTTAGCTTAAAACATTCTAAAAGACATTTTTTTACAGCAGTATAATCAAAACAGACAGTGTCAGGCTTTTTTGACAAAAAAGTTACAGCTTTCCCATGGAGTAAGGGGGTCAGGAACCATACCTAGAGCATTTGGTCAACTCTATACTGTTTGCATACCCTCTCAAACATATGACTGAAACTATCAAAATTATCTCCCTCTTTAAATTGCGTAATAAATTTACTGACCTGCTGTGCTTCTGGGGTCCAGTTACTCCCTTCCCCATTACCTCCATGACTCTGGCGAAGAGTCAGAATTTCCCTCTCATGCCTTCTCTGATGCTCCTTTTCTTTGGCTTCTATCTCCAAAACCTGGCCTCCAACTCAAGTCTCTTTAGCTCCAGCTGTTTTTGTAAATCCACTGCAGAAAGGTGTAGCTGTCCATTCTCCAAGGATATTGTATCTCCACTGCAGGTCTGATTGTCCTTCTGGATGCTGTTTTCTGATGCAGCTGTAACCAAGGCTGCAATCAGGTCTGCCTTAGTCAGGTTTCCATGCACCAGTCCCCTAGCCTGACACATCTCCACAAGCTGGCTCGTCAGCTTTCCATATTCCTCTGCTCACCCTGACTAACTAAGCTAACAAAAGAAATAAAACAATTGTGATCTGAACTCTGAGTATTCACTGCATGGCTCTTTTAGAGTACAAAACACCTTCAGAGATCACTGTACATAAGCTACAGGACTCACTCTAACCACATCACTACAAGCCAATCAGTATTTGACAACCAATTAATATGTGATGTGGATATTCCACTAATGCCACCAATTAGTATGTGTAGTGGATCCCTCCACTACCACCAATTAATATGTGAGCTCGTGCCCTAGTCCAGCAATCAAGGAGCCTCAATTCTCACCACTAACACAAGAGAGGGTGTATCATATAACAGAAAGGATAACAAATACACACAGTAAAGTGCAATTTCCTTAAGAGCACACAGAGACCACAGTCAGTCTGGGGCTGGTTTCTCTTTCCTTCTCCAGATCCCCAGTAAGACTCCCTACTGGCACAGCTATAGAGTTGAGATCTCAGCTGAATGACCAAACCAAGGCCTCCAGTACCCTTTCTGTCTGCCCAGTGCTTCATGTCCCTGCCCCAGTAGCTGACACACACATTGTCTGAGGTTTGATTTTACACACACACACACACACACACACACACACACAGCCACATGCCCGCACACACACACACACACACACACACACACACACACACACACACACACACACACACACACACACACACACACACACACCTGGGAAAGGCCAGCACAGGATTACTAGCTATGCCCACTTCTGCCCAGACTAAAAGTTAGTTATTACTCTACCATCAGTCACCCTTATCAGCTACTTTAAGGCCCTTAACAAAGGATGTCCAATCTTACTGTGTAATGTTGCTATCAATACAAATGGTAGTTTGACCAAGAGTAAGACTATTATGAGTGGCCCACAGTGTTACCAAATAAATATGCAAGTACTCTCAAAACTTAAATATGTCACACAAATATCAGCCATAATGATAGGTTTAAATATATTTAATAATAAATAAGAAAAGACCAAGAAAATACCCAGTAAATAATCACAGTTACATCAGAGTTTTAAATCACAGGAAATATTTAAAACAATATTGCAGGACAGTGTCAAATAAAGAAAAACATCTAAAAAATTTCAGCTATATTCCTGTATATATCTAAAAGAAATATACTGTTGTCTAGTACACTTACTCATAGCAAGGCAGATGTGTGGTGAATGGATTTTGTCAGGTCAAAGACAAATACAGAATGCTCTGTCTCTCTCAGAGAATTCCTAAATTAATATATCAAATATTACTGTTGGGTTAGCTTGCAGGATGACATCACTTCTTGTCATCTGACTTTAGTTCCGAAGTTAAATCTCCATTGCTAGAAACTGCCAGCTTTTAACATCTATTTGTGAAAAATACATAGCCCTCAGATCTTTGCAGCTGCTGGAAGATGTAAAACAATAACGCACTTACAAGACAATACAGAAGGCTCCCTAGTTTTAGACATGCTGTCTCCTTGCAGCATTGAAACCATCTTTTATGGCACATGTAAGAATTGATTAGACTGTACTTTATTGGAATTAACTGGAAACAACTGAAATGAGACTGGAATAAAAGTCTTTATCTGTTAATTATCCAAACTTATGCTGAACAGTCCCAGTCTCTCCTTTATGGGCCAAGTCTTGTGTACTTTCCAGAATGGATTTTCCAAACACTGTTGTTCATTTAATAAGGCTTTATTAGATGTTCATAATATCTGAATACTGTCTTTGCTAAGCTGGCTGTAATCTGATCTGATGCGCTTGGTAAACTGACATTTCTGTATAAAATATATACATTCTTAAACTGATTGCATAAACACATTTATTACCAGATTTAAACTGATCTGATTTTATACAATGTAGCATTGACTTTTACATTCTGCAATATATGTGAATACTGTCTCTGTCTGTATTAAGATATTGTTTATGCATTGCAACACTTTAATACAAATCTCTTAACTAATGACTGCTTAACAAAACAATAACATGAAAAAATTAATTTGCCAAATCTGTAACTGTAAACCCTTTATTCTGCGAATTAACTTGACTGTCATTTCTGATATGCCCTACACAACAAACCCTTTTTTCTTTTTAACTGACCATACACGATATGTCTTTCTGAGCACATTAGCTGTGTCATCTGAACCTGAATTTATTTTAATTTTAACCCATAAATCTGCATGTTTCTGTTGTAACCAATTCTTTAAAATCTGCACATTTGCTCAAACTACTGCATGCAAATTTTTACGTGTCATATGTGTGCACTACTGTACATTCTGTAGCATTTTTATTTTTCCATAAAATTTTGTTACTGAGGTTTGAAACAACATGTAACTATGATGATATGTTAATACCTAGTACAGAGCTGTTACACATTGAACTGTTAGGTGGCGTAATATTTGACCCATAAATCCTGACAAGACTGCATTTGTATCCTCTAATAAAGGTCTGTTTGTAACTGACGTTAACTTGTTTGTATTATTAATTAATACATTATTTCTGAATTTTCTTGTAAACACTGAACTATTGTCATTTCTTTTAACATTAAACAATGACAGATACATGCTCTGGTTTGGTGCTGGACTGTCACACCCTTTATAGACAGTTATGGAATGCATTCTTTCTTTATTTTGCTCTGAAGCAGTAGCAATTTCTCTTTGTTGTTTTTTTTTTATTTATGCTGGAATTTACTTTACCAAAATCTGCACTCTGATTCCTCTTATCCCCCATCAGTGCAATGTTTGCACTTGCTTCTGAAAATAAGAAACTAGATGAAGTAATGTGAACTTGAGACATTGTCTGCATGTTATGTACATTGACTTTGTTGACATTTTATGTTTAATACTGCAACATAATTCTGTATTTTGAATTAAATGTAAACAAAAATTTATTACATTCTAAACATTTGTATTTGAAACTGTACTACAACTTAACTCTGTATGTTGAATTTTATGTGCTGAAGCATTTACACAAGAATTTGTGTTTAAGTCTGAAACCGTGCTGAAAAAAACTGACTCATTATGTGAATGCTTTCCTGTAGCCTGCTTCTGTGACTTAATCCTTTTGCGTTTGGATATATTTAACATTCTTGAACTAATAACCTTTAACTTTAAAAGAAAATTTCTGGAACTCAGCTTTTTAGACTGCTTCAGTCAGGTTTTAAATATAAACCAATGATTTACTGATGTCCTAACCGTAGAAGCATTACTTGATGTGTTTATACAACAGGCATGCAAATGACTTTTACTGATGAATTTAAACTTTTTTGAGCTGTTAACTAAAAAGTGCATATAAAGTCTTACATAACTTTATGATCCTGGAAGAATGTGTGGTATTGTCTGTAGCTTTTTAACCTTTTTGTTGATTCTTGGCTGTGTGATGTCACACTGGAAACTTGAAAGTTTGTATGTAGCTGTTAACTGGCTAATGGCTTTTATGTTTGGATGGAACACTGCTGAAGTTTGTTGATTTAGTACTGGTTTGCTGAAGTTCTTTGAGGCTTTTTTGAAGTAAATACTGGTGCTGTGCAATTTGTTTAACAGCTGCAATTAATGTATGTAGAGGTTGTCTGCCCCATCCATTTTCTGCATGAGCTTTACATCTGGAATATTAGTGTTGTCTTATTGAAAGGTCTGCTCTGTAATGAGAAACTGTAGTGCCATCATTTTCGGATTATTCTGTATAGAGTTTACAGTCTTCAGTTATGGAAAACACTGGTGTGCTGCTGAAAAGTATGTAATGAAAAAATTGCTGTCACTGTAAACTGCTAATGAAAGCTTGAAGTTAAGCTGGCTGCTGCACTAAAACTGTACTTGAAAAGGTTACTTACTACAGCTGTGTATGCTGAAGTTCTGAATAAATGTTTTATATGTAGTGCTGGTAAGATTGCTTGGACTGAAAATGCTGCTATTTCATAGTCCGTAGAACACATGTAGTTGAACAAAAGACTGTTATTCTGTAGATTTTTTGTAGAACACACATAGTCTGACTGCTGATGCAATGTTACTATGGGGTTTTGGGACTCACTTTAACTGTTTTACCCCATTCATAGTAGCTCATGGATCAGAAGATTCAAGGTTCGACTCCAGGCTGATTCGCCATTGTAAGAACTGATTAGACTGTACTTTATTGGAATTGACTGGAAACAACTGAAGTGAGACTGGAATAAAAGTCTTTATGTGTTAATTTCCCAAACTCGTGCTGAACAGATGCCAGTCTCTCCTTTATGGGCCAAGTCTTGTGTACTTTCCAGAATAGATTCTACAAACACTGTAGTTCATTTAATAAGGCTTTATTAGATGTTCACAATATCCAGATATTGTCTTCATTAACAGTGCTGATAAACAATAACAGTCTGTAGAACTGCTGGAATGCTGGTTAGTAATAACAGTGCTGCTAAATATATCCAATGTTTCTGCATGTTATTCTGATTGTACTGAATAATGTAAACTGAAACAGTCTTTATTTGACCTGTCTTCTGTACTCAGGCTTGAGTGTCTGTATTGTAGCTTAATCTTTTCTGTATATCAGGTCAAACTAACTGACTGACTTCCCTAACTGTATCTCAAGTATATTTTCAAAACCCTGTAATGCTTTACATGCCTCTTTAGTCTTAGTAACATTGATTTCCAGGCCTGGTCTGACATGTGCTTAATCTAACATTCCATTAAGTAACATTCTGTAGCTGGCAAAATTGTATGTTTCCCCTTGAGAAAAGAACATTCTGTATTTTTGTGTTTTCTGCACATTTTATGTTTATCTTTCCTTTCTAATGAACTGTTGTTCTCTAAAATGTCTGACACAATATCTTTTACCTTTTAATCTGCATAATGCCTAATAACTACTTTAAAATGGAGGTCCCTAATCTAACAGCACAGTTTTAAAATAATTTAATTTCAAATATTTTTATGAAGTTTTGCAATTTAACCTTCTATGTTCCAGTTTCCACTGTTAAAAAATATTCATTTACACAGTTACAATAGTGTATATACATTTCTGTTCTTTTCCAGTAGGGTAAACTGTGGATACATCTTTAAGCTCAGTACTGTACAAACCCTTTCAACACATACTTCTGTACTAGCAATTTGATATACAGACATTTGTAACACAAACATATGAATCATGCTGATATTCACAAATGATATATGATTATTTACAAAATTCCAGCTAGCTGTGCTGGCAGTATGTTCTTTTGTCACAGAGCTATTACATTTTCCTACATTTCATATCTGTGCATTTCTCTGTCTTCTTGACTTTGAATCCTTACCACGCACTTCTGTTTTTCATTTTCTTCTGCCTTCTTTTCTGCTACTCCACTTTTGCCATCTTTTACTTTCTCTGCATGTTTTCTTTTCCATCTCACTACTATTCTTAGGATTGTCTCTGCATCCTCCTTTTGTATTTTTTCCATAATGTCCCCATTTGAAATATCTCCTTCATTTTTTGGCTCACGCTGTACCACCATTTCTTTAAGTAAATCATCTAAAAAAACCCTCCCCTGACTGGAGGGTTTTCCATTATACATCCATCATTTGCTGACTCATCTCCATCAAGCACCTTTCTTTTGAAACATTTCCTCATAATCCTGTACACATTCTCTGGCTCGATATTTACTTTTCTCTCCATTTCTTTCATTACATTATCTCCATCTCTTTTCCATCTGCTTCACACTGGTTCTCTGGAAGCTACCTCTATGCCTGGAATGAAAAGAGGATGTGTTTCCTCCAAAATGGTACACACTCACAACAGGAAAAGTAGAGGAAGTTCCTTGATACTCTGAATCTTCAACTTTTTCCCTAGAAGTATGTAACTAACAGCTGGACTAATCCAGTTAACAAAGAGGCTAAATTAAAAAAAAATAGAATGCATGTTGATGCAAAATGTATTTACTCTGTTAACTTTTAAGTGATTTGGACTAGTCTTCTCCTATCTATTTTTTCAGTTTTACAGAACTTCTCTGATTTCTGCCTTGTATATATGCCCTGTTCTTGAGCAAGTCACTTAACCAGACAGTACTTTGGGGCAACTGGAAATATGGGCTGCAGGTCCTCTTCAATGAACCCCTGGACTGCAAGCCTAGTAACTACCTACGAAACAGATTACTTATGGTGTAAAGGAAGGAATGTGATTGTATTAAATAGGGAGCATCGTCATATGAGCGCTATATGTTCTTTGGATGTGATCACCTGGGCTTCCTTGTTCTGTTGAATGTTGACGTGTAGTTATTATTTTTTGTAAATAAAATGGACAGCATAAAGTCTGTGTGTTTAATGTTAATACTATGATTTTGAATACATTCTTTCATTTAGGTATGATATGGAATGAGTTTGGGCTACAACAGCTTGTCTATCACTTAATGCAGATGAGTAAGGCAATGAGCTGTTAAACAGCTGCTTCATGTAGTACATTATTGATTCCCTCAGCCTTCATTTGTCTTCTATGTGACTCTGCCAAGTTACTTTACCAGACAGCACTTCTAGGCTGATCTTGAAAAGGGACACTTAAGTCCAGTGGAATGTCCTAGAGTGTTAGCAAATGATGTGACTTTTGATTACCTGCACCCTTAACACAGAGACTAATTAGTATGTCACAATATGCTATTTCAGTATGATTCTGTTGTAGTTTAATGGGTTAGCAGATGAATTTTTGCTAGAGTTTCAAGGGAAAGATAATTACTGTTTCTCATGCTGTCTGATTTCAACATGAGTGTTTGCTTTGTTTAGAAAATAGTTCTCACTGCATTTTTTCTGTAACATTTGAAATAAACGTTTTCAGTGCAATCCAAATCTATGTGATAATTACAACACTAAAAAAGAAAATAGTATAGACACTGAAAGGTTTGAACAGAGTTTATCATAAAAAATATATGTATATTTATATGAATATGATTATAGTCAATTTTACATGATGCATGGGATCTTTATCAAAAGTCACCAAAACTACTAAATGAGTTTTAACATGATATCTCTTTGATTTTTTGTGTTTGGTAAGTAGAGTTTCAATTGATCATGGTGAAGACTTTCATGCTTAGATCAGAATCCATTTGAGAATATTGATTGTTTATATATATATCTACTATGAATGATCAAAGTTGCAGAACATTGAACCAGACATCATCGAGGATGAGATGATTGATGTTCTACAACATTGAACATTAAAGTAGAACAAATTAAAAAAGATAAAGTCTTCTTGTAGGTTTTTGCAGGCACCCCCCCCTCCTTACCCCCGCTACTTAAATATACCAACTCCGAGATCACACTACCATGAAGAAAATGGTAAATTTCCCATTCCATGCTGTACAGTACCATTCACTTTACTGCAGTGATCTTGGATATTTAACTAGAAGGGTGTGCAGGAGGGCTTGCCCCCCTGCAAAAATGGGAAATAAGAAGTTTCACTTTTTTTTTTTTTTTTTTTGAGTTCGATATTGCAGAAGTTCGGGCCTCTGGTCCTCAATCATTAGAATTTCGATGTTCTGCAATTTCCTCTGAAAGGGACCCATATATATATATATATATATATATATATATATATATATATATATATATATATATATATA
>NW_025050749.1:0-13708 GCF_019279795.1 Protopterus annectens
CTATGACACTCAGCTTTTCTCCAAGTCTGGTGCCAGACATTACCACTCAAAGCCTACTTACAGATGATTACTGATGGAACACACTCAAATTCACTGAATCTCAACCCATCCAAGACTGAGACTCTATTGCTGCTGTCAATATATTCCAGTGTTATCATCATTGTTAATCTATGGTCATAAAGCCAGAATTGTTTTACTCAAGTTCATGATCTAGGTCTTTATTTTATAACAAGCTGATTTTCCTGGAAGTTTCCACCTTAAAAATATTCCCAGATCAGACACTCTTTAGATCAAATCCTTTGATTATGGTAAATGCACTGGTGTTGCCCTGCTTTTACTACAGTGATGCTCTGTTACTTGACACATTGGATGCTGACTAGTTGCTTCTACAGCAGCTGCAAAACTGTGCTGCTAGACTGATAGCCAGTGTACTGATAACCGGTCACATCACACCAGTTTTGTGAGATGTTTAGGCTCATTGTGACTTTAAAATCTTGTTACTGACCTCCCATGCCCTACATGATCTGGGTCTTGATTATTTCAAGATGATAGTGTGATCCCTGTGTCCCAGTCAGGTATCATCAGTTATCTGGTGCAGGGCTGCTAGCCATTGCAGATGTGCACTTGAAAAGTTCTGACATGCTCCCATTCTTTGGTATAGGCTACCATCCTGGATTCAAGTGTATGTGGCAGGAACTACCTTCCAAAGTCCCTGAGGTTCCGTTTGGAAGAATTTACTATGAGCCTACTAAGTAGAAGAATTATATACCAATTTTCACTTCATGAACTTTGGCATCTCTGGAGCTTAGACTTCTTTTTTCCTTTTATTGTAAGTTTTGGGCTGTATGGCTTTAGTTTTTGGTTTTCTACCACAATGTTGAAGTCCGCAATACTGAACTGAATGTCGAAATTCTGGACTTGCCTCCCCTGCTGGACCCATGTTAACATTTGTTCCTGGGTTTACACTGGTAGGAATATTCAGTATTCAAGATTTTTAGACATTGTTGTCTTCAGCATTTTGGTCTTCTATAGTATGTTACCGTGATTAAACATGTCAGTATTGTGGGCTTAAACCTTGTGATAGACAAACTTCGTTTTTCATCCTTCTAGCCTACATGGATGTCTAAAAATTGCTAACTTTTGTCTCTTTTTTCCATTCTTTTATTCTAAATTCTAAATGAGAAACATCAATCTCTAAATAAATAAAAATTATAAAACTACTTCAGGGTGAGCATGTTGGGGTCCCTGTATTACTGTTCTAGGCAGACAGCTTCTTTCTCAGAGGTACTGTACAACTGCATTAGGAACGGTGTCCCTGTGCCACCACGGTAACTACATTATTTACTTATCTGCTTCCAATACCCTTTCTTTCCAGCAGTAGCCTTCTGCTGCACTTAACTTCTACCGCATTGGTTTTATTTACTTAGCTGGTCCCGTCACTCATTTAACTATTTTATTTAGTCAAACTGCTTGCATTACTTCTCTCTTTCCAGTACTTTTCCCTGACATACTTGTACCTTGTATGTTTGTACCATTTTGTATTACTTATCCATCTATACTATTTATTGCATTATTAAGCAGTAGTGTGTGAGTATATCAGGATTTACCAGTAGCTAGTGTGGTTTGATGATGAGGCGAAGCCCAGGAGTGGATTATTGTTATTATACGATGACATTATGTAAGAAGAAGTTGCTTACCATTGTTAAATGATGTCTTTGCATAAGGGTGTTGCAGTGCTCCTCCATGTTCTTCCTTCTTTGCTAATGTAGTGGCGCAGGACATAAGTTCCCACGCTTACACAGCACATCAGTACAGTGCAGGAGAAGCGATGGGTAAGAATCACGGTTTCTGGGGTTTTTTTTTTCTTTTTCTTTGCTGAGATTTTGTGAGGGACAGTGCAGAAATACAAAAAAATCAGCTAACATTTCTGATTCTTTAGTTTTGCACAACTACCTGAATTTTCTCATATTTTGCCCTGTACCTCAGCATATACCAAGTCTGACTGCTCAGTGGTACTACAGCGGCTGGACTTTTTTTTTCTATTGGTATATGATCGATTTACAGCAGGCACGCTGGTTGGGTTGTCCAATCAGCATGCTCGTTTTTTAATGGTAATGAGCAGTCGTATAATCTAGCTACTTACAATTCGCTTTCTCTTTTACTTTGCTGCTCTTAGCCTGCTGTCTGACAATGTCTTATTCCATTACCCTCTTATAAATTGTTTTGGTTTTAATTTCTGTTCTGCTGCTATAATTTGTTTTGCAATTGTTTAATTTTGAACTGGCTACGTTACCCTTATCTATCTGGTTTACATTTTTTGCTTCATTTCTCCTGTTCTTCATGCTGAGTTGCTTTGCTGTTTTTTTTATTTTTGAACTGGTTTGGACTGGTTACATTTCCCTTACCTGACTTACATTGCTGTGTTTTTTTCATCCAGTTCTACTGCTATGAATTGCAATTCTGTACTTGTTTTACTGTTCTGCTGTACTCTACCTCTGTAGCATCATTGTTTATATAACGTCTTATTTTAACCTGTGGCAGACACTGGCTCCCACGTCTGCACTGTATGTTTTCTTATTAGAAGCCTCAGTAACGTTTCCATTAGTTATGGCACCTGCACTGTATGCCCTTTAACTGCAGTCTCAGTCTGTATTGTATATTCATGTAATTTTACGTAGCCTCTGTAGCTGCGCTGTGTTTCACATGTCCTCAGTGTCTTAGACATGTTATTATATACCTAACTGTATGGTTTCTACACTGCTAGTGACCCCTGTGCCTACACTGTTGAGTTTCAGACACAAACTTTTTATATTATTTATTTCACTGTATGTGTGTCTGTGTGTGTGTGTGTGTGTGTGTGTGTGTGTGTGTGTGTGTGTGTGTGTGTGTGTGTGTGTGTGTGTGTGTGTGTGTGTGTGTGTGTGTGTGTGTCTCCTACACTAACGAGGTACCGACATTAAGAATGTCCTACACTCTGTGTGCCTGAACTGGGTTTGCATGAGTAAACCGAAATTCCACTTTCATATAATCCAGGTGACAACACCGAAACCCGACTTTAACGAACTTTCACTTCTTTGGAAAAGATTTCCGGGAAAAGAGGCGGTTGGCCAACATGGGGAAATTTGCCCTTTCCCCACTGTAATGCGATGTCGGAGTTGGTATATGTAGTTGGGGGGGACATGGTGGGTGAAGCCCCCCATTTGGGTGGGTTTGACATGCTTCCATGTGATTTTTTTATTTTTTTTTTTATGTTGAACTGCCTCTTTTCCCATAAATCTTTTATGGTGATGTGAAAGTTCGTAAAAGTCAAATTTTGGTGTTGTCCTCTCAGTTATATGAAATTTGAATAATTAGAATTTTGGTCTACACAAGTAGAACCGCCTGAACTATATGCTCCAGTTATATAACTCTTCTAGTACTGTGATTGTAGTCCTAACCCACTGTATTATTGGTTATTTCCTCTTTTCTGGTTACTTCTTATTTAGTATAACATTTTGATTTAGTTAGCATAGTATAAATCTTGCAATTACTCTGTCTCTGTTAAGAACTTATGTAAATTTGTGTTTTCCCACTATTGACCTATTCATTACTGACTGTATTAAATCTCTTGTCTGTGTATCCAGAGAATTTGTACAAGTATGTTGTCTCAGTACATTTGTTTACATATGTGTGATCTCAGTGAGAGCTTCTTTCTACCCTAATACATTACTGACTGTCCATTTATGGAGTCTCAGTGGCTACTATCCCATCCAATACTAACAGCATCAAACCTCCCACCTCTGTAATCTAATCCATTACTGACAACATCAAACCTGTCCATTTTGTAGAGTAGTCGCCCCTACCTCACATCCTAGCCTATATAAATCTATCCCTGTATTGCAGCAGGGCCACTGTTGGCTGTCAGTTTGTCTGTAGCCAGCCTTTTATCCCCTGAGATTCTGAGGAAGTATATCCACTGCTTCACTTTCACTGATAACCTCTTGCTCATGACTTCCAGAGCCCACTTGTGAGAGATGCAGATACCTGTTCAAACTGAAAGCTAACCTCCCACAAACTACAGTTGTCAGTAACTGCATGCAACCTTCTTGCTACAACCTGTCATAAGACCCACATATTCTGAGGTGCTGAAAAAAATGTACTAAGCCTCATAGACAACATACTGGTAGACCCAGAGCTTAGCCACATATGTGCACAATAATCTTGGCCCAGACACCTATACATGCATCCGTATTCACTGTTTTGTCTCCTAACTGAAGTCTCCTTGTCTGCATGACTGAAGGCATAAGGCTCAGAGACCATGTGTTACCTGAGGCAAACTCTGTTGTTAGAATTAGTTCAACTCACCAGGATGATTAAGGGCAGAGTGACAGCTGTCACTTAGGGTTCTGAGTTTCATAATGTTACTAGGGCTCTTACATCCTTTCACCCAAAGTACATATATGACCTGCTCATTGCCCATGTCAGGCTGAATAATGTTAGATGT
Source organism: Protopterus annectens (assembly GCF_019279795.1). Lineage (NCBI taxonomy): Eukaryota > Metazoa > Chordata > Ceratodontiformes > Protopteridae > Protopterus > Protopterus annectens. The sequence continues at coordinate 4,484 of NW_025050749.1, forward strand.
TTTACCCTGGAGAAGCTAAAGACAGACATGATTGCACTCTTAATGTCTATAACTGAAGCTGGGAATAAACTAGTCTGGAACAGGATCTTGTGTTTTTTTTTTTCCAAGAATGATGCCACAATTTTAACAAAAAAAATAATCTGCTCTTGGGGGATCCAAGATGTGTCAACAAGAGAGGTAGTAGGATCATAGGTAAGTACTAGGCTAGCTGACCTTGTGTTGCGGGTCATTTTTAAGTCTAGCCAGTTTTCCTTTTTGTGCTCATATTAACCTATCCCACTTGGTTATAGATTGGCCTTACCCATCCCATGGTCGATAATTTTACATTAGCCATGATGAGAATAACTGGGATCATACCATGGATAATTTGAGGAGACCCATGCATGAGTTAAATTATTTAGGAGCTGCCTCTGCCTAATAGTAGTATGGGGGCAAGCCTGGAGTAAATTTTCTGTTTTCCAGCCATAGATCTAAGTTGCACTTGAAAATGTACAGAAATGAACTTTGTTTTATGTGGTTGTGAAGTCTGTTCCACAGCAGTGGTATCCTCTGCGAGATATACCTGTCCCTCCAAACCATTCTGTTGATATTGCAGAAGTGGTTTAGAGCCCTAAACTGGGTATTTCTGATACCATTTGACTATTGATGTGCAGTAAATCCATCAGTAATGGGTTAAATGATGCCTTTTATGCTAGACATGTATGTATGTAATGGTCAACAGTCCCACCTGCTTTACCAGGTATGGCTTTGTACTTCTCCATTCAGGCTTATGCATATTGCCTGGGCATTGTCTTCCTCCATAGTACTTTTTTATCCAAGGTCAGTCTTTTAGATCTTCCAGCTTTAATAAATTCTAATCTTGCTTGTATTACCTTGCTCAATTCTAAGAGTCATAATAAGAAAGTACTAGACTTAGGTCTTCCTGACTCTTGGACTACAAGCATGTGTGTGTGCAATAACCGCAAAATCTGGTTTCTGACTACAATAGAAACCTTCATTTACCTGGACTGTGCATATCATTTGTTTTACATTCCTGTAATTAATATTTGTGTCTGTATTCATCTGCGATCTATTTCTTCATAAATACGGTATGCTATGTATGAACTCTTAACGCCCGTCAGTGTCTATAAACAAGTCCATTTACCATAATCCACTATGCATCCCCCGCAGGCCATTAAATCATTCAACCATGAAGTTGTTTACTATGAATACTAGTACAATCATCTGGAAATTCAACTACCCATTCCCCAGCTAACTGGCAGGCTTATGCTACCAACAGAATTTATGTGCAACAGTTCTTAATTTATTATTAACGCTCCATAAACTAGATTGTCCTTTGCCCTACTACGATATAAATCTTTGATCTGGACCTCCATATATTGTCTCTGCTTTCACCATCCAAAATCACATCTGGATGATCAGATCTGGCCACCAGGCTGTCAGGACCTCGATACTCAGCTGCAGTTCTAGTTAATCTTACTCTATTCGGGGACTTCTTCAAGGCAAACCTCTTACAACTCTCAGCAGTATGATGAAATTCAAATACTATCCCAGCAATCTCTTACATCTTTCCAGTAATTTAATGAAATTCAGATGCTATCAGGCTCTGTGGACCCCCTTTACAAGAGCAACTGGTTATACCTCTGACTTACTTCGTCTAAACTACTCCAGTCATACGTGTTTATCATAAGTTTGATGGTAAATATTTGAGTAGCCTCTGTGAGGAATCCTGTCAATAAACTGTACAATAAAAGAAACAAAAGACTTCTTTCAATGAATTAGTACAATCCTCCTTTGCCAACATTGATGATAAATATAGATTCTGTAGAGAGCTCAGGTAATGGATTTAAAATGGTAAGGCCAGTTATGAACTGTAATACCATCTTCTTTAAAGATAATCATAGGTCTTCTTCAGTATGTTAGGATGTATGTCGTATTGCATAGTCTGGATGTCCAGGTGGCATCACCTACTGCGACTCATTGCTGATGTGCTGGCAGACACATTATCCATTCTCCCAAGCCCCTTCAGCATTCACTTCTTACTTCACAGTCCTCCTCCCTCCTCCCTATAACTACCTCAGACTATGTCCTAACAAGCTACCAAAATACAAGATGGCTACAGTCATATGCCAGGTTTCTCCTCTAATTACTAAACAAAGCTACTGATTTTCTTCTTAACCTGTTAATGTTAGTCTCTATGGATCTATACCTGAACCGGAGGAACCTTGAGCACACTGATACCCTCTAGATAATGAGTCCACACACCAAGCAAGGCGATAAGTCCTGGACATGGTCCTCAGCAGTATGGGACAGCTCTGCTCCATACCAGCTGTAATTCCATCCTGGTCAATCAGACCACGATCAGTCACATTCACCTTAAGGCTGAGCCAAACATCCTCCAGTGACACATGATATTCGGGGGTTACGCATATAAGGGTAGTCAACTGAAACTGGTGGTCTGGCTTAATTTAAATCCTTCCAGCTCAATTCTACTGCCTGCTGAATCCCTTTTTCTACCCCAGTCCTGAGCTATAGACCAGTCAGCCTTAATATATTGTTGTAAAATCATGGAGCTCATAAATAATGACATATAGACGATGAGTCTGCAGTCCTTGATGACAGCTGTATGAAGAAGCTTACGTCCGGCCTGCCGATCCTCACAGTGCACTTCTTTGAAACAGTGAGCACTACACACTGTGAACACTAGATAATGCACCAGCCTGTACACAAACAACTTACCACATCTGGCTAATGCCTTTGATACTATCCCTGCACTCAGAGATATTATTCAAAAGCTCACTGCTCAAATATTAACCCCTCAGGTAACCCTGCTTGAAATTTCAGCAGCCTAATAGGAGTGCAAGTGAGTGAATTAATATTGACACTGTAAGGCTGTCATTATTATTGAAGCTACACAGTGCTCTCTACCATGGGTCCTTTCCTTGTTGGCGTATACTTCTCTGGACTTTCTCAAGCCACCCATCAAGGGTCTAGAAGCTAACATTTGCTGAGAAGCTGCAAACTAGGGGCTGTTATCAAGTCTTCTTTGCCAATACCCATGTCCTGTAGGAGTAACTAATCATCATACTAATACTTCTGATGCAATCACCACAGCTAAAATTCACTAAGTTAAAGGGTACTATAGTAGTTTATGAGAAATGGCATATTGAATTCAACAGTTGGCTTTATAGCTTCTGGTGTCATTCAAAGCACCAGTCTAATATATATATATACTCAGCCTAGGAGGACAAGGTAGAGGCAGTCCTAAATGCTTTGCCAGAGAGATGGCCTGCAGCTCTCCCTACAAGCCTTACTCATATTAGCTAAAGCCTTGTCTGCCCCCCCCACAAGTGCCTTTTTTAGACAGTCTTGGTCCTCAGAAGCTTCCACACATAACAAAACAGAATCAGTGCAACATAAAAGTATTGTTGTTTCAACACTGGGTATATTAAAATAAATCCACTCCTCACAAGCCCTCCTTACTTCTGGGAAACAGTGATGTATGCATTGTCAGCTAAGAGACTTGGTTCAAGACCATTCATGAGCACTCCATCAGTGTGGGGTTTGAGCACTCCATCAACTCCATCAATGCAGGAGGGGGTCAATGCCTACCACAAGGCAGGAGGCACACCAGTCTAGGTGAAGGCACTAAAGGCAGTGCTGTCTCCATATTTGTAAAAAAAAAAAATTCACCTCCAGATTAATTATTAGAGCAAGATAAATAATCTAGGACTCTTCCATATCCAATTACGTTTATTAAGACCCCCATCCACATGATGGCTAACTATAGGACTCCCCATGTCCTTTTGCAGTCCATAACTTCTACCTAAATAGTGATATATGGACGTGGAGGTCTGGCATTAAGCCATGGGCACCATTCTCCTAGAGGACTTCAATTATACCTCCATTAATCAGAGACTTGCATACATTTGTCTAACATGTATGACCACAGAGACTTCATACATTGTGCTCTAACATGTATGACTTCAGAGAGTCCTAGACTTCATCAGTACAAACTCTCTGGACCAACTAGTCCACAGACTAATTGGGGTGATTCAAAATCACAGACTTAGTCCTCACTGCAATATGGGTCAGCTGTGCTCACATGAACTGTAATTCCATCCCTGGTCAGTCAGGACCACAAATCAAGTCACATTCACCTTAACAATGATGCCAGAAACATTCTCCAGTACCTCTATACTCAGGGTTAAATGCCAAGGGTAGTCTGCTGGAAAATGGTTTTGACATGACCAATTAAAATCCCTTTCAACTTGATTACCCAACAGCTTATGCTAAATCCTTTACTGCCAAATTCAACGCGCAGACATGCGAATAGTTGCATATAGATGCATCTGTCCCCTTCTTAAGTAAATACAATGCCAAATTCAAAACTAACCCCCTATGGTGGAAGCCATGATGTAAACAGAGACTCTATAATAAAAGAAAAAATATTGTGTACAAAAATAAATATAACTCTCAATATGCAAAAAAAAATCTCTTCACTAAACATAACAGGGAAGTTTGGACCATGATAAAAATCATTAAGCCAAAGCTGTAGATATGGGTAAAAATAATGCCCAGACAAAGGATGACCTGACCTTCCCTTATTCTGTATTGAAACCTTAGAAGTAATGCCTGACACTGTACAGATTGCTATTAATGATATCAGCATACTGGGCCCCAGGCTGGACATACTGCCATCTTATTTCCAAATAAATTGCTCCTACTTTCACCTCCACACACTCCCTCTCCCTACACAGTCCCCAGATATATTATATTCATATGCTGTATCCCTCCCTTAAATCTCCCATGAGCAAGTCCTCAAAGTACTCATCCAAGCAGAACACTGCTTTTATGGTCCTGGGAGAATATTCTAGGCTGCTTGTGGCCAACTTGAACCAGGGACCTGTCATACTCCCTACACAGGAAATATTAGTAAGTCAGCCCCCAAACAGGCTTTGTGTCACATGACTGTAGTACAAGCAGCTACTTCACATCCTTGTACAAATGCTGGGCATTAATAGAACCAGGAACATATGGAGCACATAATTCTGACCCAGATTCTTTGTAAGGCTATGGAAAGGATCATTATGGAATTAACAAATAGGGACACAAGGGAACTCTAACATGCTTGACTCAAAATCCATTTGGATTTATTAGGGCTACATCCTGCCTACTTGGCTCTGGTTGACTCATGAAGACGGCTGTACTAAAACAGATTAGGGCAGATCAGTAGACACTTCTGCATAGTCCAGACCTCACAAAGCATTCATCAAGGAATCCTGCATTTGGGTATCCATAGCTAAAATATTCCCAACTAAATGTTAATGTCAATGTAATTCATTGGATATGAGCGACAAACAAATAGGTTCCCAGAAAATTAGGTTTGGGCCAGTTGCTCTACCTCCCTCCAAAAAGACCTGCTATGAGTGGGGATGTACCTCAGGGTTTCTTCTCTTGGGCTCTCCCCTTTGGGGTAATACTTTTCAAAGGTCAAAGATACTGTTAAAGGTTTGCATGAATGACTAAATTTTGCAGACTGACTATAAACTCAGGTATAACTCATAATCTCCCCAGCAGATACCAAGATCCTCCAAGAGGTGCTTTCCCAAATCAATATCTGGTTACACAACCATGGGACTAAAACTAAAGGTCATGAAATAATCTAATAGTATCTTTGGCGACAGCTTATTATTAAGGGTATGGCATATAATCCAGGTCCAGGATGTGATTGTTCCACTGTAGTTTGCACTCATCAAGCCAGTCATTGAGTATAATGCGCTTTAATGCCTTTTGCATTATTTCCCTGTCCACACATCTGATATCAGCAATGCTTTATTACTAAGAAAATCAGTGCTAAATCACAACAACTATGTAGACCATCTCAAAGCCTAAGTCATATAGGCTACTGTCATCATGTAAAAACATGTAAATGATCTCTGTCTCTAGGTTGTTCCTAAGTAAAATATGGTCAAAAACTACCATATGAGTTATAGGCAGTTGGCCCTCAGATGGGAGTCCCCTAGGACACAAATCTGTTCTGTAACAAGTCCTGTGTCACAGACCAGGTTGAGGTTGCGTGGCAGGTTTTCAGAAGTGGCGCTTGAGTTGTGGATATACATTAGTCCCATCAAGGCAGGGTCTGAGATGCTTGCCCAGGCAGAGTCACCTCTCTGAGGAGTCTGGCAGAATTTGAGTGGGCGACCGCCTACCTGTGCAGGAGTAGATGTTTGAGAGCCCTGGTTTCTTCTAGTGAGGAACCCTAGAGGTCTCTCCAGCTGCTGCATGTGGTTCAGCAGGGTACATGCCAAAGGGACGTGTACTCCAGCCTTTAGCCTTGTAGGGAATACAGAGATGTTATGGCCTCCTTTTCCACCTGGATGAGATACACGCCTTTATAGTGGACCATATAGATAGCATTCCATACAATGGAAGCAACAGGTCAAAAGTTAGATTGCTATCAACCTGGGTGCCCAAATCCCTCATATTTGATGGCATACTTGGGACGTTGTTATTAATGTATGATAATATGTGAGACATCACTCTCCCCAAAGGATGATGATACATTTTGGCATTCAACCTAAGTGGGCTGCAGCTGGTGGTCATTTTGTTTGGATGGTTCCTCTTGGAGGATATCCATCATAGAATTGAAGACACCAGCTTTGTTCATCTGCAAACTTGGTCAGCCATAGCCCACTGGTTTGACCTGCACTTGGGAGGTATATCACGAAATAGGAGCAGGGCCCGGTCCTGGGTATGCAGCATTCACCCGGGTCTGCTGTTTGGGGTGGCTGTTCTGTTTTTGATTAGGTGGGTTCTATCGGCGGTTGCTACCATCTGATAACATGGATTGTTGATACCTAGTTGAGACTTTATACCCTACGCCTGAGTGAAATGATGGCGAAAGCGCCCAGCCCCAGATCTGGGTAGTAGTGTACAGTCTTCCTTGCGTCCATGGCTTTGGTGACTATCTTAAAAGTCAACCAGATTTAACAAACATGACCTCCCCTTGACCATAAAACTTCAAACTGTGTGGGGTCAAGGTAACATGAGGTTGCCTTAATGCCTATTAATAGGGTCCATGATAATCCGTTCCGCAGCGCTTCAAATCAGGCTAATTAGGCTAGAAATAGATCTATAATTTCTAGATCAGTGGATCTTCCACCCCTTTGTGCAAAGGATGACAGTAGCTGTCCTTCATTTGGCTGAGACAAAGCAGTGCCTGGGCTTTGGTTGGATAGGGTACCTAATGGTTACTGCAAGTCCATGCCTGAGTTCATGTGGTTAGCCTAGGATGTTTTGCGGTTATGGGCTGTATTTTTTGAGAGGGCAGTGATGACCTGTTCGCGGGAATCTCAAGGAGGGGCAGGTACTTGGGAGATGTCTGATTTACCAATCGGAGGGCAGAAGGGTGAAATTTTTCACACTGAATCTGTCAGCCAATGAGTTGACTTTATCTACAGCATTTGTGTATGTGGTTGTCCTTGACCGCAGTTCTGAACAGATCCAGGTGCTTCACTTTGAGTTGTGGACATATGTGAAGAAGGCTTCATGACTATCTCTAATAGATGTAGCTGATTTGCACTCAGTTGGCTTTAGGATTTCACTAGTGCTCTTGTTTGCTGGTTCAGGCTAAGGAGAGATTGCTCCCAATTGGGTACTGCTCCTTCTTTGTCCTGGACAGCATTTTTTTCCTTTTTGTATATAATTTATTTGTGCAGATGTCCATCAGGCAGGTTTACTCTTCTTTGCAAGGATAATTCTGTCCTGCAGGTATTCCTGATTCCATGCATCTCTATACTCGTCTTGTACTGGTGTATATTTGGACATTGGTACAGAGTTTCAACAGAGGGAAGGGGGCTGTGAAGCTGTTTATACCATCCTCGGGAGGCAGTAGCTTTGGAGGATTTTGTTTGACCCTATGTTTGAGAGGTCAGAGATCTTGACTTTGAAGTGACCACTTTGTGGTCCAGTTTTACCAGGGAGATGATACTGTTGGGGCCTGCAGTGATTTACTCATGTTGGTTAATACCAAATCCAGATAATATCCTCTTGGCAAATTGTCGACTAGCTGTTCCCAAGCATTTGCATTGATAAAATTAAAGGAATCTCTGAATTTGCATTTCTAGCGGGTGCGTTTCAGTCTGTGTTGGATAGTTAAAATGCCCAGGAGCAGGGCAAAGGGTTGAATCTTGATAGATTCAAAGAAGTCCAGATAGGTGGAGTGGGCATCCTTAATTAATTGAGGCCTGTAGCTAGCTATGATTTGGACAGAATTCTTGTCAATGGTTAACTGCTGTAGTGTCTGCTGTACATCATACTGTTTGACCAACCCTGAGGGTGTAATCTTTAATATATTGAAAACTCCACCTCCTTTGGCTTTGCTGCCCTTTGGGGTCTAGTGTATGATACATATATACATTATTATAGTATGCACTCTTAGCAGGAATTTCTCTTAACCAGTCTTCATCGCTTCCTCCAGCTTTACCAATATTCAAACTATCTCAGTGCAGAAACTGGAACAAATGTACAACAAAATTGCCAGATTTATTCTAAACCAACCATATCTCTTCTACATCCTGCCTCAACAGAACAAACTTCGGTATTGATTTCCACCCTCTCCTGGTTGCAACTCCCTTACCTTTTCCTCCTTGCTCTGCCTGCCACCATCTCACCTCCCATAATGCTCTCTTTAGCCTCTCGGTGCAGTCAGCATCTTCTCAGTTTATAAACCCAAAATACTAATAAAACTACTTTACACACTTACTCTGTCTCACTAAATTGGAACAAACTCCCCTCTCCATATTAGTCCAGCCTTTCCTTTCCCTGTTTTTTAAAAGACATTCCTACTAAACTTGAAATGATGCTGTTGCGTGGTTGGTCTTAGTCTCTCCCACTGTGCTTCTTTGCATCTCTAATTTTCTTTCTTTCTTAAAACTTCTACTTAAACTAATCTCCCTGTCCTCAACTCTATGACCTTCTAGCCCCCTCCCATTTCACCTATCCCCACTTCCTATCAATGTCTGTACATTGTCACTTCTTTTGAACAATGATTATCTTTGTTTTACTCTCACATATGATATCTTTAGTCCACTATCAATTGCAGCCCTTAATGTTCATAAATTTTTTCTTTTGTTTCTCTTTATAAATGTAATTTATAAGTAATTTTGTGTATTTGAAGTGTTGTTTTTTAATAGTTTTGTCCTGTATGTTTATCTTTGCTTA
>NW_025050750.1:0-13208 GCF_019279795.1 Protopterus annectens
TACCAAGTAACATGCTGAAAGTAGGAATCTCTGTGATGCCCCCACTTTTAAAAATGTTTCTTATCCAAAAAAGACCTGCTGCCTGACAACAACTATCTACTTGTTTCATGGGAAAACATGATCAAAGTAAAAAATGAAAAGCAAACAAGAAACAAGCTCAAGATACTTTGCTGAAAGTATTACTGTACAGGTTATGGACCACACATGACTGGCATTCTGTTTAGTTTACGGGTAAAGTCTGTAGAGATAACTGGAAGTCTCCAACAAGTGTAATGAGCTTTTTAAAATAATGGAATCCTGTCCTTTAATATCCAAGGCTTATACACTATCTAGTCAAGTATTCTCTGCATGGCAACAACAGAAAGGCTTTCAATGTTGGCAATTCTTTAAAGCTTACTTGCATCTTACGATCTCAGACAAGCTTACCTTATGGTCATTAAAGCATTGCTACTTAAACACAGAGCAACAGGCACTTTCTGAGTAATAAGCATAAATCTGAGTAATAAGCATAAATCAACAGTACAAAAATATGACAGAAACCAGACCGTTCTGCAAAATCAAGGACAGAGCCACTGTAGTACTTGTGTCTACCTTGGATGGGGGACACACTGCACATTTACACTGCATAACTACTCCTTGCCTTGCTTGAACACATCCAGAGTCACTACATGGGGGAGTGGGGTGCAACACGTATGTCACAATTTGAAATGTCTCTGGCTGACTGTGATGGCTCTGACACATTTGTCATACCTCTCAACCTCCGAGCAAGAAATCTGGACAAAGCCATACACAGAAGTTTGACAAATGCCCAAAAATAAGGACAATTTTTAAATATTGCTCTAATAAACTTAAAAAGAGAATAGAATAGGTCTTGCATTAGTAACAATTTTCTGAAGGGTATAAAATCTGAAACTCAAATGTCTGTCATTATTTTCTAACTTCAGTCTTTAGTGATTTGTCACTAATTAGTCAAAAAACACAATTTTATGAAAAATGGACCAAAAATGTGATGCAAAAATATAAAATAGCCACGCAATACAGCTGGGAACCTGTCAAAGAAGGGACACTTTAATATTAGTACTGCTAACTTGAGCAGCTGACAAAATAAAAGAATCTACATGCATTTCAAGTAATCTATAACTTTGATTATTACAGTTATTTCTTAATTGTAAACCCTCCATGTTTTCTTCCAAAATTGCTATTTTGCGGAGGGATTATTAGGGGGAAGAGCAACATTTTGAGCCAAAATCGGGGACAGTTGAGAGTTTGGCTATGCCTAATTCTATAAAGCAATTTATTTGCACGTACCTCTCAACCTGTTAATGCAGTAAATCTGAACAAGGCCAAATATATTGGGGGAACATATAAACAGTACTAAAAATTGCTCTTGTATAAATTGAGACAGTTGATAGAATAACAGTTCTTACTTTAGCATGCATTTTTCTGAAGGTTATGAAGTCTGAAACTCAGTGTATCATTATTTAGTGACTTAATTCCTAAATGATTTGCCAGAAAACTACAAATTTTATGAAGAACAAACCAAAAATAAGAAGCAAAAATCTATTCATTCTTTGAAAATCTGGACAGTTGGGAGGTATAGTTCAGCTGGGCCTGTCTGAGTTTGCTGCCCATCCCCCCTGATAAAATCATGGTTGAATGGAGTCTCTGCAGCCATTCCAATGAACCATTACTTGGCTATTTCACTCCATTTACCATAAACAGTAATGTGCATACTGCTTTACTTCTATGATGAGTTGGACTTCATTTGAAAGTTTTATTTTGTATTTTACAGCACAAACACTAAGTAATCTACTAAACAAAGCAATGCAGTCTCACAATGAAAACTTAGCATTAAAACTTCTCTGCCCTTGAAACTCACATTCATTGAAACAGCATTGAAACCCACATTCAAAGAAAATACATTTTGCCAGTGGCAGATAAAGATTAATTTTGGGCTGTTTTCAAATCATGGGCCCCTTGCATATGAAACATACATGTGCTCTTTGATACACCTTCCTCATTGTACTAAATTATATTCCTTGTACAATACAGTACAGTTGTTAGAGGGCGTTTTAAATTTGTTTTGAACATTTTTCCAGTAAGCAATGAAACAAAACGCATGCACCCATAATGACAAAACTGCCCAGTTCAGAACATTTATCATAAAAGTCTACTCAGACTTCCACAGTCCACCATTATCAGTAAATATGCACAATTCTACAGTCCATTATCAGTAAATATGCACAATTCTACAGTCCATTATCAGTAAATATGCACAATTTCTGAAGAAGTAAAAGTCATCTAAATAATTCCACATTAAAGAAATCTGTAACTAATGAAGAGGTTGCTGCTAGCAAACACCTTTATATTTCATGGTTTCATCGAAAAATAAAGTGTCTGTTGCCCCTCAGGAATAAATTGCCTGTATTACATTAAAAAATGATAAGCTAGTAATACTGCAAGAGGAAATGGATGGCAAACTGATAACAGACTCATAGTATCTTCACCAAAGAGAACATTCTCAGTACGGCAGCATCCACCCCTTGTGGGAGTAGAACCCACAGCCTTCTGCATCAAAAGCAAGTACACAACCTGTTGTGCTATTAACAAGGCAAACCAGTGTCACTTAAGCAACACTAAACTTCTGTTCCCCTGCAGCTCTCAGCTCCTTGTAAAATCTACTCAATACTCAACTGCATCTCAACTTCGCAGCACACGAAAACTAGAAAAAGCCAAAATGTATTGGGGGGGGGTCAAAAGCCCAAAAACCAGGGACACATTAAACATTGCTTGTATAATCTTGGAAAGTTGCTAGAATAAAATGCTGTGTTACCACCATACATTTTACTGCCAAGGTCCCTGTGCAAAACAGTCAGAGCAACATACCAGTACACCAAATCAGCTGCTTTGTGAAAGAGAAATGCATTTTACTGCCAAGGTCCCTGTGCAAAACAGTCAGAGCAACATACCACTACGCCAAATCAGCTGCTTTGTAAAAGAGAGGAAGACTGAAACTTAAATGACTATCATTTAGTGAATTCAGCTCTCACCATAGCTGTCAACCTCTTAGTACAAAATCTGGACAAACCCAGTAATGAGGGAATACAGCCCTCAAACATATTCAGTGAATTCAGTTCTTGCCATAGCTGTCAACCTTAGCGCAAAAACACCTGGACAAAGCCAATAATGGGGGAATACAGTCCCAAAAGTAGGGCCAAATTTCAAATATTCATCTTATAAACTTAGAAAATTGCTAGAATAAAAGGTTGTGTTACGGTTGTGTTACTATGTATTTTCTGAAGAACATGAAGTCTGAAATTCAAATGCCTGTCAGTTTTACTGCTGACAGAACAAAAACAATTTTCAGCAGAGACCCAGGGAGAAATACTGCAGACACGTCTTTGTAAAATGACAGGGCACCAGAGCAAATCCACACAAACACAGGGAGGAGATGCAGACTCCACACAGAAGGCACCCCAGCCAAGAATCAAACCAGAAAACCTATAGCTGTGAGGCAACAATACTACCACTGCACCATCAAATATGCAAGGAATTAAACATTCAGAAACCTGAAGTCTGAAATTCAAATGCCTGTCAATTTTTATTTAACATTTGTTAATCAGGATAGTCTGACTTTGAACAAAAAAAAATTCAGCAGAGGCCCAGGAAGAAATAATGCAGACATGTCTTTGTAACATGGGAGGACACAAAAGCAAACCCACACAAACACAGGGAGAAGATAGAGACCCCAAAAAGAAGGCACCCCAGCCAAGAATCAAACCTGAGAACCTACAGCTGTGAGGCAACAATGCTACCACTGCACCATCAAATATCAGGCATTGCAATATTTACAAACCACAGATATTATGAGGAAAAGATCAGATCAAATATGAGGCAAAAATCTGCATTTTTTTTTTTTTTACAAATGGTGGTGGGTAGGGAATTCAGGTCTTTAACACCTGCATACAAGGTACAGGGTTCAAGCCTGAGGTATTCCCTACCACACACACACACACACCTGTAGTAGCAAACCACAAAAACTAAATATACTGCCCTGGGTGCCAAACCGTCATTATGAGAGTCCAATCAAGACAAAATGAAGTGTAGAAGAATAAAAATATTTCAATGCATTGGCTGCATGACAGCTTAATATCTAGATGGAAACAAAAACGTTTGTGAGACATGAAAAAACAACTTACTTTTTTTTTTTAAATACATTAATGGAATGCCAGTCAAAAGCACTCACCTCAAACCACTTCTTGCACTGCAGTTCTAATTATAATTTATATTCAACTTTATTAAAGTAACAAGTAACATGCTGAAAGTAGAAATCTCTGATGTCCCCACTTGTAAAAATGTTCCTTATCCAAAAAAAGTCCTGCTGCCCGACATCTACCTGTTTCATGGGGAAAACATGATCAAAGTAAAAAATGAAAAACAAACAAGAAATAAGCTCTAGATACATTGCTTAAAAGGATTACTGTACAGGTTATGGACCACGCGATTGGCATTCGGTTTACGGGTAAAGCCTGCAGAGATGACTGGAAGTCTCCAAGTGTAATGAGACTCTTAAAATAATGTAATTCTGTCCTTTATTACAAATACTGGCATATGCATTTCAATACTCATGGCTTATACATTATCTAGTTAAGTATTCTCTACATGGCAACAGAAAGGCTTTCAATGTTGGCAATTCTTTAACAGTATGCTTTTTAAAGCTTACTTGCATCTTACAATCTCAGCCAAGCTTACCTGATGGTCATTAAAGTATTGCTACTTAAACACAGAGCAGCAGGCACTTTGAGTAATAAGCATAAATCAACAGTACAAAAAATATGACAGAAACGAGACCATTCTGTAAAAATCAAGGACAGATGAAAAGCCACCCTAGTACTTGTGTCTGCCTTGGATGGGTGGGATTCTCTGCACATTTACACTGTATAACTACTCCTTGCCTTGCTTCGTCACATCCAGAGTCACTACATGGGCGAGTGGGGTGCAACAAGTATGTCACAGTTTGAAATGTCTCTGGCTGACTTGTGATGGCCCTGACACATCTGTCATACCTCTCAACCTCAAAGCAAGAAATCTGGACAAAGCCTTACAAAGAAATGGGACAAAGGCCCAAAAATAAGGACAATTTTTAAAATATTGCTCTTATAAACTTAGAAAGCTAATAGAGGTCTTGCATTAGTATGAATTTTTTGAATGGTATGAAATCTGAAGCTCAAATGTCTGTCATTATTTTCTAACTTCAGTCTTTAATTATTTGTCACTAATTTGCCAAAAAAAAACACAATTTTATGAAAGATGGACCAAAAATGTGATGTAAAAATATAAAATAGCAACACAATACAGCTTTGAACCTGTCAAAGAAGGGACACTTTAATATTAGTACTGCTAACTTGAGCAGCTGACAAAATAAAATAATCTACATGCATTTCTGAAATAAAAGTAATCTGATTATTACAGTTATTTCTTAATTATAAACCCTCCATGTTTTCTTCCAAAATTGCTATTTTGCGGAGGGATCATTGGGGGAAGAGCAACATTTTGAGCCAAAATCGGGGAAAGTTGAGAGGTTTGGCTATGCCTGATTCTATAAAGCAATTTATTTACATGTACCTCTCAACCTGTTAATGCAATAAATCTGGACAAGGCCAAATACATTGGGGGAACATATAAACAGTACTAAAAATTGCTCTTGTATAAACTGGGACAGTTGATACAACAGGTCTTACTTTAGCATGCATTTTTCTGAAGGTTATGAAGTCTGAAACTAGTGTGTCATTATTTAGTGACTTAATTCCTAAATGATTTGCCAGAAAACCACAAATTTTATGAGGAACAAACCAAAAATAAGAAGCAAAAAATCTATTCATTCTTTGAAAATCTGGACAGTCTGGAGGTATAGTTCAGCTGGGGCTGCCTAAGTTTGCCGCCCTTCCCCATCACAAAACCATGGTCGAATGGAGCCTCTCCCTGCAGCCATTCCAATGATCCATTACTTTGCGATTTCACTCCATTTACCATAAACACTAATGTGCATACTGATTTACTTCTATGATGATTTGAACTTCATTTGAAAGTTTTATTTTGCATTTTGCAGCACAAACACCAAGACATCTGCTAAACAAACTTGGCATTAAAACTTCTCTGCCCTTGAAACTCACATTAATTGAAATAACATTAAAACCCACATTCAAAGAAAATACATTTACCCGCGGCAGATAAAAATTAATTCTGGGCTGTTTTCAAATCATAGGCCCCTTGCATATGAAACATACATGTGCTCTTTGATACACCTTCCTATTGCTTTGAACATTTTTCCAGTAAACAATGAAACAAAACTGCCCAACTCAGAACATTTCCATCATAAAAGTCTACTCAAACTTCTATAGTCCACTATTATCAGTAAATATGCACAATTCTACAGTCCACCATTATCAGTAAATATGTACAATCTCTGAAGTAGTAAAAAAGTCATCTAAATAATTCCACGTTAAATAAATCTGTAATGAACAGGTTGCTGCTAGCAATCACCTTTATATTTAATGGTTTCATCGAAAAATAAAGTGTCTGATGCCCCTGAGGAATAAATTGCCTAAATTACATTAAAAATAAGCTAGTAATATTGCAATAGGAAATGGATGGCAAACTGATAACAGGCTCATACTTAGTATCTTAACTTTCAGTACGGCAGCATTCACCCCTTATGGGAGTAGAACCAACAACCTTCTGCATCAAAAGCAAGTACACAACCTGTTGTGCTATTAGCAATGTGAGCTGACTTAGCATAATCAGCACTAAACGTCTCTTCCCCTGCAGCTCTCAGCTCCTTGTAAAATCTACTCAATACTCAACTGCATCTCAACTTCGCACCACAAGAAGTCTGGAAAAAGCCAAATTTATTGGGTTGGGTCAAAAGGGCAAAAACCAGGTACACATTAAACATTGCTTGTATAATCTTGGAAAGCTGCTAGAATAAAATGCTGTGTTACCACCACACCAGAGTCAGAACAACATACCACTATGCCAAATCACCTGCTTTGTGAAAGAAAAATGCTGTGTTACCACCGTACATTTTACTGCCAAGGTCCCTGTGCAAAACAGTCAAGAGCAACATACCACTACGCCAAATCAGCTGCTTTGTGAAAGAGAGGAAGACTGAAACTTAAATGGCTATCATTTAATGAATTCAGTTCTCACCATAGCTGTCAACCTCTTAGGACAAAACACCTGGACAAACCCAGTAATGAGGGAATACAGTCCTCAAACATATTCAGTGAATTCAGTTCTTGCCATAGCTGTCAACCTTAGCACAAAAAACCTGGACAAAGCCAATAACAGGGTATTACAGTCCCAAAAATAAGGAAACATTTCAAATAGTCATCTTATAAACTTAAAAAAATGCTATAGTAAAAGGTTGTGTTACTATATATTTATTGCTAGAATAAAAAGTTGTTTTACTATGTATTTTCTGAAGAATATGAAGTCTGAAATTCAAATGCCTGTCAATTTTACTTCTGACGGAACAAAAACAATTTTCAGCAGAGGCCCAGGGAGAAATACTGTAGACACATGTCTTTGTAAAATGGCAGGACACCAGAGCAAATCTACATAAACACAGGGATAAGATGCAGACTCCACACAGAAGGCACCCCAGCCAAGAATCAAACCAGAAAAACCTATAGCTGTGAGGCAACAATACTGCCACTGCACCATCAAATATGTAAGGAAGTAAACATTCAGAAACCTGAAGTCTGAAATTCAAGTGCCTGTCAATTTTGTTTAACATTTGTTAATCAAGACAGTCTGACTTGGAACAAAGAAAACAATTTTCAGCAGAGGCCCAGGAAGAAATAATGCAGACATGTCTTTGTAACATGGGAGAACATGAAAGCAAACCCACACAAACACAGGGAGAAGATACAGACCCCCCCACAAAAAAGCACCCCAGCCAGAATCAAACCCAAGAACCTGCTGCTGTGAGAAAACAATGCTACCACTGCACCATCACATATCAAGCATTGCAATATTTACAAACCACAGATATTATGAGGAATAGATCAGATCAAATATGAGGCAAAAATCTGCAATTTTTTTACAAATGGTGGTGGGTAGGGAATTCAGGTTTTTAACACCTGCATACAAGGTACAGGGTTCAAGCCTGAGGTATTCCCTACCACACCACCATGAGTCTAACCACCAGTATATTGCACCTGGGGCATTTTCACACACGCACACACACACACCCCCCCTGTAGTCCATAAATCCAAAGTACACCACCATAAAGTCCAAGTCCATAACATCCGATCTCTATCCAAAACCCACGCAAATCCGACCCTGCCTGTTGTGAGATCTTCCCCCGACGAGACTGCAGCCAGACCCTGCCGTTGAAGTCCGACCCCGACGCATTTCCCCAGGACAGTCTATGCAGTTTAAATCTGCATAGACTTGTGGGAGCTCTGTTGTCCATGTTTCCCAGTCAG
The DNA here is from genome assembly GCF_019279795.1 of Protopterus annectens. Lineage (NCBI taxonomy): Eukaryota > Metazoa > Chordata > Ceratodontiformes > Protopteridae > Protopterus > Protopterus annectens. The sequence goes on from NW_025050750.1 coordinate 8,493, forward strand.
GACTGCTGCTGAGATGTCTGCACATGCTCCAGACTGTCTCAGCAGCAGTTCGGACTAGTGCGCATGCGTGAAGTACGCAAATTTAAAACTTTTTTTTTCTATTTATTTCTTTTTTATTTTAAAGTTGAGGGGGCTGCAGTCCGGCAGTCCAATAGCATGGGCCACCCCTGCTGTGTTAGATCTAATACCCAAAGTACGATCAATAATAGTAAAATTGAAAAAAGCATTTTCATGTACTATAGTGTGTTTGTATAGGGCATTAGCAATTTTTTTATGTTTAATATCACAAAGGTGCTCAGAAATCCTGAATTTGACCGGTTGTGAGGTCTGACTAATGTAGAAAGCTGAACAATTACACATGGCTATATATTATCACCCAATCTGTTTGGCAATTGGCAAAAAAGGAGATGTTATAAACCTGGCTGGTATTTTTACTGCTAAAGCACTTAGTCTTCATAACCCTAGAGCAATGTGTACAATGACCGCAGGGGAAACAACCAACGACTTGATCCCCCAGAAGTGTAGTTTGAACATATTCCTTCTTATGATAGGACCCACGTTTATAATTAAAATAGGAACCCAAATTTCTGCCATTCCTGAAGGAGAAGTGGCATCTGTTTTTCAAGAATTCAGAGAGTTTATCTGCCAATAGGATGTTCCAATGGCACTGGACACTATTCATAAGTGCTCCAGTATTCCTGCCATAAGTTGTAACAAAACGTATAATAGATTGTCCATCAACTGCCTTATCTTTATATTGAAGAAGACTTTCTCTGTCAATGGTGTCCACCCTGTTCTTGGCCTGAATGACATATCCCGTCTTGTGCCCTCTGTTCTTGAACCTGATTGTGAGGTCATCTCTGAAATGCTGATAACTGCTATTATCCAAGCATATATGTTTAACTCTCATAAATTGAGACTTGGGAATGTTTTTACAGATATGTGGAGGATGACAGCTGGTGGCATGGAGAAAGGAGTTATATTCTGGGAACTTCCGGTAAACCTCTGAGATTAGGGTATCATAACCCCTGGTCACCAAAACATCCAAAAAAGTGATCCAATCCATATCATAGTTTACCGTAAAGTGTATCCCCCATTTGTTCTCATTAAGTTAGCTGACAAAGTCCTGTAAGTAGTCTACATCTGATCTCCATACCATCCAGCAATCATCCAAATATCTTTTCCAGATATCAGTCTCCTCCAGAAACAAATTATGTGAGTTATCATAAATTATTTGCTCCTCAATATAAGCCATAAATAAATTGGCATAGATTGGGGCAAATGAAGCCCCCATAGCCATACCTTGAGTCTGGAGGTAACATTTATCAAGACAGAAAAGAACATTCTTAGTAAGAATATGCTCGGCAAGACAAATGAGAAATGTATTGAAATCGGGTTGGTATAACTCAGATTTATACAGCCAGTACTCCAAGGCATCATTCCCAGCCCAATGGGGGATGTTAGTGCATAATGCTGTAACATCCAAGGTACAAAGTAACCAACCTGGTTCAAGCTGCATTTCATAGATGACCTGGAGAAATTATGTTGTGTCCGGTAGCTGGGCACATACACATTTAAGTAATGGTTTGAGGTGTTTGGTTAAAAATTGGGACAACGGTTCTGTTAAAGAACCCTTCCCTGAAACAATGGGCCTACTGGGGGGGGGGTTCGAGGGTTGTTGTGAATCTTGGGAAGAAAATAGATATATTGATTACAAGGGTCCAACATAAGTTGATGCATAATGGTATCTGCAATGATACCCTCCTCCTTGGCTAGGGATAGAAATTCATCAATTTGTTTTTAAAAGGGGGTCGGATTAAGTGTTAGATGTAAATAATATCGGCCATCCGAGAGCTGCCTAATCACTTCAGTATTGTATTGCGTCCAGTCGTGGACAACCACTGCCCCTCCCTTGTTAGCCATCAATATAACCAATTGATTATTAGCTAGTTTAGAAATTACTTCCATATCAGTCTTGGAGATATTGCTAAATCTAGCCCTAGTCACATTTGAGTAAAAATAAATGTCCTTAAGAATGGAGTTTTGAAACATAAGGACATTGTGATTCATTGGTGGCATAAATGTGGACCTGTGATATCTGAACTCCTCCCGAACATCAGAATTGTCTCTTCCCTGAAAAAATAACATTAGGTTAAGATTTCTACAGAACGCTATAACATCATTTGCAAAGCTATCCTCAGACACATAAAAAACAGGTATAAAAGACAATCCTTTATTCAAGATACCAATCTCCATAGAGGAAAGGGAGCAAAATGAAATATTCAAGATATGTTGATTTATTATTTCTGTACAAACAACTTTAACAACCCCTCCATATTGTCTACCTGATCTATGTTTCCTGCCCCCCCGCCTTTGTGCAGATCTGAAGGGCCACTAGAATTGCTTCTCTCCGATACTGGAGACCCTGTGGAGCAAGATATATCCGGCTCAAAACCTGGAGATGAGTCCTCCCCCGAGGTGTCATAGCTAGACGTTGAGACATTCTTAAGTATGGATCTTGGGCGTTTTCTCTTAGAGGCATTTCTACAGGGTTGTGAGAAAAGGACCTGTTTATCCTTTTCCTTAGTAAAGGAGTTCCCCCCATCATAATCAAGTCCCTAAGGAATTTCTTTTTCTTCCTATCCTTCAGCTGTTCCTCAAGACTCAATAAGTCTTGACTAAGTTTCTTAAGACAAGAATTATATATTGGCTGACCTTCAAAAGCCCTTACATTCTCACACATCTTGGTAATATTCACTATATCACTATCAATTGTTCTTTCATAGTGTCCAGCAAGAATTTCAACAAAATTCATGGAAGCCTTATGTTGGGCCTCCACCCATTGTTTCGTAAGAGTATCATCCAGATTATTAACTAGAGGCTGTGGACTGACTCTTAAGCCCCTGAGCGTCATGCCCTTGGTAATATATGCTTTGAAAAGCTTGAGGTGCCAGACATTACTACAAAGTGACCTCATACTCTTACTGAGCTTAGAAAATAATGTTTCACAGCCGTCATCCATGGGTAATAACACAGTATCATTCCCAGATTGGTTATTTGAGCACAGATCGAAAATGACTAGGTCATCACAATCAGAGGAAAGCCCCCACAATATATTAGATATATCCATTGAAAAAAACAAACACAACTTACTAAAACAAGCAAAATCCAAAGGCCAAAAAATAAAATATATAAATTGGAATTATTCTAGTATAATATTGATGTACCAGTCAATGCAGCAATGGTAATAAATCAATTGTCAATGCGGTGAGGGAGATGAGCCACAGTCATAATACAGACAGAAATACAGTATCCAGTCAGTTATTTTCCATATATATCCCCAACTACCAAATCTTTCCAAGAAAATATATATAGAAAATCAAACTGGAGGCACACAGTATGCTCCAAATCATTTAAAAATGATCGGACCACACCACAAAAAATATTGGACAATATCAACCCCTGTTAGAACATATTATAGGGCTAAGTCAAAACCAGTATTAGAAGGTCAGGAACAAAAATATATAACCTAATGGACAATATCAACCCCTGTAAAAAAGAACCATGATAGATTCTACAGTGCTGAGTCCATACTGATAGAAAAGTGTTATAGAAGTTTACAGCCATAAAATATGACACTATTTAGGCAGCTGTTTAATCTTAGCCTCACCACAGGATATGTGCCCAAGGAGTGGCGTACGGCAACTGTGGTCCCACTCCACAAAGGCGGTGCCTCTACGGACCCTGGTAATTACCGGCCCATAAGCTTAAGCCTGGTCTGCAAAGCTATGGAGAGGATCATAATGGAACTCATAAACAAGGACATAGGGGACTTGCGGACCTTGGACCCAACCCAGTTTGGCTTTGTCAAGGGCAGATCTTGCCTTTTGAACTTGGTCGACTTCTTCGAAACAGTCACCAAGGCCATTGATGAGGGAAAGGCAGTCCATACAGCCTACCTTGACCTTGCAAAAGCTTTCGACACAATACCCCACTCGGGTATTATAGAGAAACTTACCAGCTTAAATGTAAACCCATATGTCACAAGATGGGTTGCAAACTGGCTAAAGGACAGAACCCACAGGGTTAGAGTTGCTGGAGCCATGTCAGACTCCAAGCCAGTTACAAGTGGAGTCCCACAGGGCTCAGTCCTTGGCCCCTTATTGTTCGGCATCTACTTCTCAGAAGTACAGGCAAACATAGGAGGACTATGGCTCACAAAGTTTGCGGATGACTGCAAACTGGGTGCCATAGTGGATAGTACATCGGACACAGACATCCTTCAGAGGGGTCTCACGGAAACTGATAGCTGGTGCCAGAGCCATGGCCTGAAGTTAAACACAAAAAAGTGTATAGTCATACCCTTCGGGAAAAACAAGGTAACCCCAAGCTACCATATAGGTGGCAACCCACTAAGCACAGAAGAGGTTATCAGGGACCTGGGGACCCAGGTTGACAGTGGCCTCTCGCTTGACACTCACGTTGCTAAAGTGGTTCGAAGACCTTCTACATTGCCCACCTGATCATGAAGGGATTCACATCCAGATCAAGTGAGGTCATTGTTCCCCTGTACTCTTCACTTATCAGACCAATGATCGAGTACAATGCCCCATTCGGGATGTATCTCACCCGACACCTGCAGCAATTGGAGAGACACCAAAGTTCCTCACCAAAAGGATAAAGGGACTCCAAAACCTGTCATATGCTGCCAGACTG
>NW_025050751.1:0-13660 GCF_019279795.1 Protopterus annectens
CCCAAAAAAAAAAAAGTTGGTTCCCTTTCCCCTTCAAAAAAGGGTTTTTTGGTTTGCCTGAATGGATACGGGTACTACCCCAGAATCCTGAGAAGCCCAGTTGCACAGCTATGGAAAGGATCAGCATGTACCACAGACATAAGATTGGGGACCTACTGACACCGGACCCAACCCAGTGTGGCTTCTAAGTGCAGATCCTGCCCCTAACATGTTTGACTCAATTGAAACAGTCATTAAGGTCTTTGATGAGGGCAATGTGTCCACACAGTGTACTGGACCTTGCAAAGGCTTCTATACAATACCCTACATGTTCAGTATAGATAGGCTCACCAGTTTAAATATAAACCCACATGTCAGTAGGGGGGTTGCAAACCAGACCAAGGACAGAACAGACATGGTCAGACATGTTTCAGCCATGTCAGACTACAAACCAGATATAACTGGCATCCCACAAGGCTTTGTCCTGGATCTCCCTCGTCTGGTATATATGTCCCATAGGTACAGGAAACATGGAAGGACTGTGTCCTAACATGTTTGCAGAGGACTACAAACTGCTCCCCAAATATGATCCACCAGCTGACACAGCATCCCACAAAGGGCCACATAGAAACAGACAACTGGTGCCATAGCCATGTCAGCAAGCTAATGCAGAAATTTATAGTCAACCCCGTGGATATACAGTGGCCCACCAATACCACATAGGTGTTAACCCATTATGTAGTTAACATGTAATGAGAGACCTGGGGACACGGGGTGATAGATATCCTGCATTGGACAAACATGTGCTGTAGTGTTTACAAAACATACCATATACCCACCTAATCATGAAGGCTGTCAGATCTAAAAAGGGGGAGGTCATTGTGGCTCTGCAGTCATCCTCATCAGTGGTAAAATTTGACTACAATAGCCCCTGTGGGATGTACCTCAGCAGACACCTCCATCAACTGTAAAGTCCCCAACAGTACCCATCAGGAGTATCAAACAGCCCCAAAAGATGCCATGTGTTGCCTGTGTTGCTGGCATCAATAAACATGCTGCACTGTACAATCTGAATGGCAGTGAGCTATGCACATGAAGACCTGAACCCCAGCACTGACTTACATAGGACAAGCTGTACTGTGTGATCCATAACACAGAAGCCACCCCACCCATGAGTAACCCCCAGCACAGGCTACCCATAGAGTCACTTATCAATCTTCCTCAATAGGAATCTTTATGGTGGGTGGGAGATGGTAGGTTTATCCTGGGTATCACTGTCATGTCACAGGTAGACAGAGGCACAGTATACTAACCATGACATATGTCATGGCAAACTCCCCTTTAAAAGTGTGTTGAAGGACAAACACACTCTCCAAACATTAGAAAGGACTAGGGAAAATCGCTAGTGTTTGCAATGTACACCTATGTTGTGGAATACAACAATGTTGGACAAGCCTGGTGTAAGTAGTTCATATTGAACAGAATGCAACATGGTCAGATGTACACAACTGGCCCCAACCAGGCTGTTGTGCCCACTATAAATGTAAAGCAGTGATAGCAGTAAAGCCCAGGTACTGTCCACCACAGTCAAAGTACTACCAGTACACTATACAGTACTACAGTTTTAGGTCAGTGTGAAAGGATGTTGACAACTGTATGCAAAGTATCCCATGCAAACACTGCAGGCACAGTATAATCCTGTTGTGTTCACACCAAAACAGTTGGTAACTACACAACATGACACACAACCCACAACCATAAAGGGTGATTTTTTGAAGTTCCCCACATCCCAAAAGTGGTGGGCTGCAGAGTCCAACATATGGAATGCTCACACTGGGCATGCTCAACTTTGACAACATGCCATGGGGAAAGGGTGAACTGGGCATGCTCACACATTTTTTGGGGAAACATCCACAAATTGGGGGCTGGGAACTTGGGATGCTCCCCTGCCCTGCCAAACTGAACTGGGGGTGCCCCACATAGTCCAAATCTTGGTTTAGCAGTTGGACAACTCTGGTATTGTTATTGCCCGGAACCAACCACATTTCAGCAGTCTGCCCAGTGCACACAGTTAAATGACTACAGAGACATGTGATATAGTGGATCCCTCCCATATGCAAACATTTTCCACAGATGCAAAATTGTTCATACAACAGGGAATGCTATGGCAATAAAGAAAGCAAACAGTCTATCAGCAACAAATAATGTGCATTTGACAATTAAACATAATGGTGTAGAGGTCAACACTAGGCTGTTTGAGGGGACAGCTTAGCCATAGGGGTTGGTGTCTGCCTCCCCACAGGATGCACATTCCCCTTTTAAACACAGATGATGTCAGCACCCCATAAGTCCCGGAGAAATGAAACTTCCAGTAATCCAAAGGCTCTGCTAATCGTCCATCTCAAATGTCATTACATAGTTAGGGAGGGGTTTTAAACCTGCAATGCTCAGTGTGTGTGTGTGGGGGGGTTGGTGTGTGAAGTCTGTGTGAGGAAAAGTCCCTTTGGCAAATAGGGACACTACAGGATGCACATTCCCTTTCTAAACACCGATGATGTCAGCACCCTATAAAAGCAGGAGAAAAAAACCTCCCCGTTAATGGCCTGCTAATGTGTCTGTCTCAAATGTCATAACATAGTTAGGTAGGGTTTGAATCCCGTGTGCAAGTGTGTGTTTTTTTTGAGGGGGGGTTAGGAAATGTCCAACTAGGTGGGCACAGGATGCCCATCCCTTTCTAAACACCATGATGTCAGCACCCTATAAGTACAGCAGGAGAAAAAACCTCCCAGTAATGTAAATAGCTCTCTTGCGTCCGTCTGGTCATAACATAGTTAGGTAGGGGGTTTTAATCCTGTGAATGGCAAGTGTGTGTTTGTCTGAGGGGTTGTGTGAGGAAATGTCCCTTTTTGGGAACTAGGTGAACAGACTACAGGATGCCCATCCCTTTCTAAACACCTGATGTCAGCACCCTATAAGTACAGCAGGAGAAAAAACTCCCAGTAATGCAATAGCGTGCTCTGCTAATCCTGTCTCGTGTCATAACATAGTTAGGTAGGGTTTGAATCCTGTGAATGGCAAGTGTGTGTGTTTGTCTGAGGGGGTTAGTGTGAGGAAATGTCCCTTTGGCAACTAGGTGAACAGACTACAGGATGCCCATCCCTTTCTAAACACCGATGATGTCAGCACCCTATAAGTACAGCAGGAGAAAACCTCCCAGTAATGCAATAGCACGTTTTAATGCCGTCCGTGTCATAACATAGTTAGGTAGGGTTTGAATCCGGGAATTTGCAAGTGTGTGTTTTGTCTGAGGGGGTTAGTGTGTGGAAAATGCCCCTTTGGCAACTAGGTGAACAGACCACAGGATGCCCATCCCCTTTTCTAAACAGCGATGATGTCAGCACCCTATAGGTACAGCAGGAGAACGAAAACCTCCCAGTAATGCGAATAGCGCTCTGCAAAGCTTCTCAAGTGTCATACAAAATTAGGTAGGGGTTTAAATCCTATGAATGGCAAGTGTGTGTGTTTGTCTGAAGGGGGTTAGTGTGTGGGGGAAATGTCCCTTTTGGCAACTAGGTGAACAGACCACAGGATGCCCATCCTTTCTAAACCCCATGATGTCAGCACCCTATAAGTACAGCAGGAGAAAGGCTTCCCAAATGCAAAAAGGCCTGCTCCTCTCAAGTGTCATAACATAGTTAGGTGGGGGTTTGAATCCTCTGAATGGCAAGTGTGTGTTTGTCTGAGGGGGTTAGTGGGGAGGAGATGCCCCTTTGGAAAATAGGATAAGACACTGGGATGCACTTTCCCCTTTCTAAACACCGATGATGTCAGCACCCTATAAGTACAGCGGGAAAAGAAAACCTCCCAGTAATCCAAATAGCATGCTGCTAAGGGTCCATCTCAAGTGTCATAACATAGTTAGGTAGGGTTTGAATCCTGTGAATGGCAAGTGTGTGTGTGTTTGTCTGAGGGGGTTAGTGTGGGGAAATTTTCCTTTTTGGCAAATAGGATGCCCTACAGGATGCCCTTTCCCCTTTTTAAACACTGATGATGTCAGCACTCTATAAGTATAGGGGAAGAAAATAATGCAAATAGGTGCTTTTAATGCCCTGTAAACAGTTAGGGGGGTTTGAATCCTGAAATTTTAAGTGTGTGTTTTGGCTGGGGGTTAGTGTGGGGAGGACAATGCCCCTTTGGCAACTAGGTGAACAGACTGGATGCACATTCCCTTCTACACTGTTCAGCAGGGGCCATGGCTCTGGCAAAGTTGTCTGTTGCTATGATGCTTTGGAAGATGCTTGTGTCAGCTAGTCGATTATGGTGTCCAGTTTGCAGTCATCTGCATATCGGGAAAGCCACAGTTCATCCTGGGCCTGTACCCCCAAAAAATATGTACCAAAAAAGGGGTCCCAGGACTGAGCCTCTGGGACACAACCTGTAACTTTATGGGGTCTGGCATGGCTCCAAATGCTAACCATGTGGTTTTTTTTGAGCCACTGTGCAATCCATCTAGTGACATGGGGGCTTATATTTAAGCTGGTGAGCTTCCTAGAATGCCCAAGGGGGGTATTTTTTGGCGCAAGGTCCAGGTAGGCTGTGAACCACCTTCCCCAATGGCCTTGGTGACTGAAAAGAAATAAACCCGGGTTACCCCCGGTAGTGCTGGGGGCCCCAGTAGCCCTAAAAGGCATCTGTTACTGCACAGATATCGATTTTCCCCCATGCCAAGGGTGTTTTGGGTGCATGCATCTGGAGGTTTAGACATCTGGCGTTGGGTAGCATTCTCTTGTGTCTTATCCCTTGTGATACCTATGAAGGTGGGTTTGTCATTTGACCCCTGCCTAACATAGGCACTAGGGGGTAGCAAGAGCCTTTGCCAATATCTAAAGGGCCGGGGGTGACATGCAGGCTGTCCCTAGCAAAGCAGGTAGTTCAACAGAAGATGAATGTGTGAAGGTGTAGTGCCTGTGATATTTGCAGTAACATATATGACTGCTCACATGGACACATGCCAGGCAGGTCATATGCACTGTGTCACAGGCAATGTACATGTGAACAGGCAAACAGTGGAACCTGTCAAGGGGGACATGGCCATACATATAGTAGGCTATGCAGATGGCACTGAGTCCACAGAAGCTCTATAACATGCATTGCAGGTGTGATCGGTTTTCCCAGGGTATTGCAAGCAAACATGCATGCAAACAAAGTACAGTAACAGGGCTCCATGTAGTCCATTGTACAACAAACAAGCTGTACCAGTTCCAAAAGGTAACACTGCAAATATGCGGGGCTATGCACATGTACATGGAAATACACTGGTCAGATGGCTGGGGTCCAGTCTCAGTGCACACAAGTGTAAACATGCATGTACTGTCAGGATGTACAATAACTGGATGAAACCCATGTGCCCATACCTGCAGTAATACACATGTAAAATAACAGACACACCCTTTCCCTCAGTGGTTCCATACTTAGTAGGATGTATGCTCCTTTGGCCTGCCACCACAGTATCCCTGACATTTTGGGGGACTCTCCCTCCTGTGACAGTTATTATGTGTTGGGGCTGTCTAGCAGGGTTTGAGATGTGGCATGCAGTGCTAGGTGCTCCTGTGTGTCCTGTACCAGTTGGGGTTTTCTGCACACATATCAACATCCTCAAACATCTGCATTGCAGAGTCAGTGTGGGCAACATGCCACTTGCAATTTACATGTCCATCATTGTGTATTACTACATTCATTACCTACCCCCTTGTGCTACCTATGTATGTAGCCTTCTGTTGACATCATTACCACCAGTATGCCAACATGTGCAGATGATACACTATGGTACTTACCATGGGTGTAGACAACAGGACATGACAATCAAAAAATACTGCATCAGGCATGCTGTGATATACCCACAATTAATTCAGCACACAGTACTTTAACAACATGATACTATTACTACACATCTATGGTCACCCTGTGCATCCCAAAATGTTAACCTGTACCTGCACAGTTGTTACAGATTGCAGGAGGTGGCACAGTTTCATCATATGCACAGGGTGTGAACTTGGTATGCCTGGGTCAGCCACCCATACCACCAATTGACATGTATGTGTATGTGTGTTGGTGAGGGGCAGCAGTAGAAGGTGGGGCAATGTTGATGCAGTGTGTGTGTATGCGTAGCCCTAGGTGTTGTCAATTTGCATGTGTGTATGGATGCACACAGTTCCACCTCATGGCTGCCATATACTGGTGTTTGTGGACAGCCACAGACTGTACCTGCCAGGTCATACAGATCAGTGTCTCTGGCCACGGACACGGTACCTGTGCCTTGCAGGGTGCTACGGACCGTATCCGTACCAACCCAGACTGGGTACTGTCATCAGAAGCAGGTGTTCGTTGACTGGACACAGATCCCTGTCGGGCCTGGCCAGAGCCACGTGCACGTGGTCTCCTGGGGCGGTCTGATGACAGCACAGACCCAGCATTGCTGGGGCTGCTGCTGGCACTATGGGGGCGGCCCTGTTGTCGTCCGCGCCGACTGCCAGCTGCTGCTGTTGCTGGCATACGTCCACGTCGATGCCTCAACCGCCCACCATCACCCTGGCTCATGGACACGTAGTTGTGGAACCGGTCTAATATGTCCCCACAACGTCTGTCTACGACATCGGTGAAATCACGGATGGCAGCCGCAATGTCACGCATACTGTCAGTCATGGCTGTGCGACATGCTGCCAGCTCCCTCAGACCCTGTCTGGTGTACCGTTCCATACGTGACTGTGCCTGCATGACAGTCCAAAACATAGCCGAGGTTGTAAGACCTCTGTGGGCACGTCTGACAGGCGCAGTACGCCCAAGGAAGCTCCCACGAGAACGCCTGGAGATCTGTCTGTGTGGTACCATCCGTGCGCCATGCCCTTGGCTGCTGTGTCGGGACGCATGTGCCACAGATACCACATTACCCTGTTCAATGCCCACTGTATGCTGTCCATCACCTAGGGACAGTGGTGACAAGGGGTGTATTGGCAGGATAACTGCACATTGATGGGGTCGACAGCTGTGTACTGTCAATTGGCTGACCAATCGCGGACCCTGGCATACCTTTGTGCCATTCCCCTGTCATCATTATCAGTACCCATGGCCCCTCCCAGGTTCCCTGCTAAAACCCAGAGCAGCAACAGAACCTGGGGGGGCAGGCACAGTTTACAATGTCTAAAATTACCAGCGATGCACACATGCACAGGTGCACCCCATGCAAAATGCAAAATGCACAGGTGCACATGCACACATGCACATGCACACTGCACAGGTGAAAGGTACATGCACACATGCAAAATGAAAATGCAAAATGCACACATGCACACATGCAAAAATGCACACATGCACACATGCAGGTGCACACATGCACACACATGCACATTGCACACATGCACACATCCCGGTGCACACATGCACACATGCACACATGCACAGGTGCAAAATGCACACATGCAAAATGCAAAATGAAAGGTGCACACATGCAAAAAACATGCACACATGCAAAATGCAAAATGCACAGGTGCAAAATGCACACATGCACACATGCACACATGCACACATGCACAGGTGCACACATGCACAATGCACACATGAAATGCACATCACATGCACACATGCACACATGCACACATGCACACACACAGTTTCACACAATTGTACAGTACTCATTGTGTGATCAACCCCGACACAGACACCCTACATGCATACAAAACACTAAAGTGAGCCAAATAATATTACTATCAAACTATTACAGGAATTGTTAATACACACTCACCAGCATGGATAGGCTGCTTTTGTTATACCAGAGGGTCCTGCAGACATGAAGAAACAAATAGTGGGCACAACTGTGCCATTGTTACTGGTATGATACAGGTCGGGAGCAACAGTCGCCTTTCACAGGTCAGCGCTAATATTGAGGATACCCCTTGCACATTAAATACTATGGTGACAGCTACAAACCAAGGACACCCTCACACATGCATTAACTACCAGTGTACACAACAGTCAACTATACATATGCATATTACCTGCCGTTCCCCGTCTTGTGCTGTAGCCTCCATCATATGCATGTCTGCTGCTGTTTTTGGGCTGGTGGACTGGAGCCACTACACTCAGGAGTAGTCCCTCCAGTCTGGTGAGTGGGGATGTGAAACCCCCCACCACCTGTGGCGACCTGTTGCCTGTGGATATCCGCCGCACGGACATGTCTGATTAAATCACTGCAGTGATGTCGTACCTGCTCATATGTCCTATTTTGCCTATTCATTTACCCGACGGACAAAGGGCTTGCCACAGTGCAGCCCTCTCCTGCTGATTCTGGCTGGTGCGGAAAAGAGTATTGCATATCCGCACCAGGCTCTGGTGTATTTCCCATCCTCAGCTGTGGAGTAGGTGGGTTCCGGGGGGGCCATGTACCTTTAAAGAAAATAACTGGTATCAGCAATATATGTCAGCAGATTTGGCACACATACTACACATGCTACTGACTGTTATGATACAACATATCTCACAAAGTAGCATCTGTCTGTCTATTGGTGGATACACATGTAATGGCCAGGTATCAGTGCTCCCCGCAACTGTGCAACAGTACCTGGCACCCAGCATACACCCAAAAACCCCCGCAGTCAGAACACCGATTCAGGGAAAACACCTCCTCACTCTGGGGGTTTGTATCTAGGTACTGTATGGCCTAAACCCAAATACTGTGGGCTGACCACACTGATTGCCCTGGATATACATATCCCCCCTCCACCACCAGCACAGATGACTATAGTGCAAAAATTACAGATACAAAATTTACACTTTGTAACAGTGATATGGTATCCTTACAGCCCACTGGGCCAGTGGCAGATACAACCCACAATGTGACCCCCACACAATTGCTTTCTACAGACATCTCCAAGAATGCATGGATCATGCAATCCCATATTGACCAAGACACTCTCCACAAAGGGCAGCATCCTGTCTGGTGGACCCCAGCCATAGACAGATTGTATTACAGAAGATGGAAGCTACTGCAAGACAGAGCATATTCATAAGGGAGGGCATGTCTGAGCAGCACTGGGAAGGATCTATTTCCATCATACACTCATGGGCAACTGAGAGGGAATTTAAGAGGACACTACAGATACCGGGAGGCCTTCTCAGTTATGTTAGCAACCTGGTCAGGAGCCATCCTCTATGCCCATGGGTAGTACACAACACATTTTTCACTGACACCACAGATATGACAACATTGTGGCGACAGGTTCAGTGCAGGTGTCCCCCCGCCTCCCCCAAAAAGGGCATAGTTATCCCAGCTGTTAACCTCCCGTCATCACAGATGTCCAGGTGAGAGACACCCAGGACAGCAGAATACACAACATGGATGGGACCTGATGGTATCCCCAGTTGCATGCTACATAACCTCTGACAGGAGCTAAACACACATATAGAAGTGCTATGTAACACTAGCCCGACTACAGGATATGCACCTGTACACCGGTGCACAGCAGCAGTGGTTCCACTACGAAGGAGGCACCCCACCATACCACAATACAACACACACATTACATTACAATACAATACTATACAATATGCTATTGCCCTGTGTTCACATAGCTGCATTGTTCTGCTACCCCGACCATTGGCAGGACACATGTGGTGATGGTAACTGTTGCCGTCGAAGACAGTTTTCACAGGGTGAGACTCATATGGCATTACCCATCTGACTAACATTCAGCAGGGTATGTGCGTGATACGCACTCATGGGGAGTCTCTGCCTAACAACACTGTGTGGTTTTATTGCAGGGTGGCTCCCATTCAGGAACTCCACCTCCACATGTGCACACCATTGCAGTGGCACCCAGACGACACACAGCAGACATGTAGGCTGATGGTGGTAGGTGCTACTTTATGGTTGTTGACATCTGTCATGGTGTGGACTCATGTACACCTGGAGCGGTAACCTCTATGTGGGTAGCATATGTGTACTCTGTGGTGTTGTCAGTCACTGTGCATTGGTAATGTGTTTGAGGCGTATCGTCACAGCAAGTTGCCAGGCTACGTCACCGTGTCCCTTTCTCCATATCTGCTGTAATGTGAGGTCCATACTACGGCATCCATTATGTGGTGTGGGGGTTAATCGACCCACAACCATACCCGACTCACCATGTTCGCGGACATTCATGTGCAGATTCCAGGATAGTGTGCCACCAGACTATCATTGGGGCCACTATTCTACACATTTCTGACTTGCTCACCCCGACACATGCAGTGGTGGGCGCTCAATCACATATCTGGTGGTTACTGGTGTGGGTGATCTGAATAAGCAGGTATGATAATCTCGATTTGACACTGGTGTTCACTCCATGCCTTGTCACCAGGCACCTGTTGCACACATCTTGCACACATGTGCCCTCACCAGATTCCCTTTATATAATATCTCTCTATATATATATATATATATATATGTATATAGATATATCTATACGTATAGAGATATATCTATATATATATATATATATATATATATATATAAACTGTATACATATGGATAATACATATAAGCCAGACATATATTGCCATAGATGTGTAGGGGCACAGAGGGGTGTGAGTGACAGAGGTGGATAGCTGTGCTGCGGTCATCATATACAATCATTACCTGTAGGTAGTCAGGATCAGTCTGTGTCTATGTATATGTATCTACATATATCTATATCTGCATGTGTGCATTACATAGATATATGTTATTACAATATCTCTAATTGACATCTGTCTATGTATTCCTACACTTCTCTCTCTCTATGTATGCTGTATACATATTATGCATATATATATATATATATATTCACATATCTATATATATATATATATATATACACATACATATGTTGACATACGCATACATAACCCTAATGTTAGACAGGTATATCAACAACATATTTGTCTACCTATAACTGTAGACACACACTAACATAATAACTGCTAAACACACATAGCTGTGGTAACCTTAATTTGTACATGTAGCACTACTACCTACAAATTCAAACAACATTGATAGCAGTGCACATACATGCTCTCACACATACAAATGTATGTACAGTCTTCACTTGCCTGATAGTTGATGTATGTCTCCTGTTCTCATACACATCTCCATATACATACATGGATACAGACCAATGTAGTAAAATATGGAGGGTTCACAGTATGTAGACCTTTATAGTATTACTTTACATTGGCTACCTGTGTTTGTCACAGCTGCTTCTGCTTTGCTGTCTCTGGTTCCCTGTCCTGCTGCTCCCATCTTCCCAGTTGCTGTCAGCTTTCAGGTAGCTGTTGCTGAACAATTCATGTCTGTCTGCTTTAAATGCAGTTTCTCTGTCTCTCTGTCTCTCTCTCTCTCTCTCTGTGTCTGTCTCTCAATCGTCCTTCTCAGGGCGTGCAATGAAAGAGTATTGCATGCGGACATGGAGTACTGTTAATATTCTTTGTAGGTATCACCATGCATGCCCATGTGATGGCCTCTGCACCAATTGTTAAAGGCCAGCATTTGCTAATTGCATGCAGCCAGTTGTGTACTGATTGCAGTTCTCACTCGTGATTTCAGAACAGTGCTATAAAAGGTGTGTGCAGATAGGCATACGCCCTTCAGGGATGTTAAGGGCAGGGACCATGCTGTTATGTTGTGGACAATGTTCTGTGAGGTGTAAAGGTTGGTATCTCTCTCATATTTCCAGATTGTGTTGTTGGATTAACATTCCTCCATTCATTTCTCCAGTTTCCTGTACTAATAATCTGTGTATGTGCACCGACAACTTCACAACTACGTTGTTAATGTGTGTGTGTGTGTGTGTGTGTGTGCTTTCCTTTTCACATTTGCTTGCACTCTGTTGCTAAGTCTCTTCACATAGTTGCCCTTTACAGTCACTACTTCTACGTGCCTGCTAGGTGTCTTGACTGTAGTGTGCTGCTAATAGCTTCTCCTATTTTCCCAGCGTACATTCACACCTTGGAATGCGTTTGCTATATCTGCTAGGGTGTTACAGCATGCAGTGTGAGATGCTGGGCCATGGTGTGGGCCTTGACATCTATTAGGGTATTTGAGTATGCTGCTGCTATTCAGGCCCCAGAAGACCTTCAGGTTTATCAGTTATGTGCCTCTCATGGAATGGTACATATCAGTGGGGTACACCCATTAAAATGCTAAGTCTCGGTATGCTGCAGTTGTGACTCGTGGAGTTAGCATGAGCATATGTATTACTACACTTTTTCTGCTATCACGAGGTGGTGAATACTTTCCAGGACTCCATAAGCTACACTCATTGCATGTGTTACACCTTTCTGCCTACTGTTTGGTATTAGCATTTCACATGGGGTCTGTGGGGGAAATCCCTGTAAGACATTCACTGTTGCTATGTCTAGGTTCTTAACTATCTGCAAATATGGTGGTGTTGGACCAAGTCATGTGTACAGATATTTGCAGGCTGTCCACATTTCTGCCTCATAATTTGGTCATTATCTCATGCACACCTTTATCTGGCAAGTCAGTCTGGGCTCAAGTCCAGAATATGGTGACAAACATTCAAGTTCCAGACTGCATACCTTCCAAACATCCTGCACAAGGTGTAGACCCTGTTACTTTCTGAACTGTCTGCTGTTTGTTGTAACTTTATTGTAATGTGTCCCTGGTTTTGGGCCTTTTGCTCCACATATTTATTTTATTACTTGGTCCGGATGTGTTCCTGTAAGAGGTTGTGGGGGTACAGGCAGTGCTTATCCTGCTGTGAGTAATGTGTGTGTGTCTTGCAAGGTGCTATGGTGACATTATTACCTACTAGCTTCCAACTAGCATGGCTGTTTCTGTTCACCACCCACCTACTATTATGGAAATCCACCAGTTTTGTTTGTGATTCTAAATGTCATGCTTTGTGTACTACACATCTATATTCCCTTATACATTCATTCCCTACTGTTAAATGATATATTTACTTCTTTAGCACAGTGTTTATAAGAGTCATGTATTTAGTGTGGTAAGTTAGAAAAACACCAAAAGTTTCAGCAAGATGGTATCACCATTTATTCAGAGAGGCAAAAAGGACAAGACATGTCCCAAATTCAAAAACTCATACTAGTTTCAAAAATTCAGCCTTCATCCAGTGTGAGTAAAAATCCTTCCAAAAATGCATAAGTCCAACGTCAGTTTAAATCTGTGAACAAACCAATGGCAGGTACAAACATTTGCATAAAGCTCTCAAGTCAGATTTAAAGCAACATTGCACTGTTCAGTAGGGAAGAAATATATATATCCCCAGCACAATACAAGTATATAAAAACCGGTAGTTCTAATAATGAACTAGAATATCACGAAACAGATGATAACAAGGATATTACTCTCATATAAAATGCAATATAGTCTCTGAATTGCAAAAGTGGAAAAATATATAAAATAAAAAATAGCATATGAATATGACCCCAAATAATAAAATGGTTTATAAATGGTCATTGAGACCTGGAGGAAAGAGGGCCTCTAAATGTAATCCAATACTTCCATGGCTCAGGATACCAACCTGTCTGTTTTGCCTATTCCCGTACTCCATCAATAATATGAAACACAACCGGGCACCGGATGCTTTAACTGTATGTAAGTATAAAGCATTAGATGCCTTGTGGTTCCGTT
>NW_025050752.1:0-12698 GCF_019279795.1 Protopterus annectens
TGATTACTGGCCATTTGTTCTTACATCAACAGTAATAAAATGCTTTGAGCGGTTGATCAAGAACCATATCTCTTCAAGCCTACTTGGATACATTACAGTTTGCTTATAGATCTAACCCCTGCATAGCTGGTGCAATAGCTATAGCACTTCATGAATCTTTGGCAGCCATCTGTATGTTCACCTCTATGTCAGAATGCTGTTATCAATTTTAGTCCCACCTTTAACACTATCATCCTCCTGAATCTGATATCAAAGCTGATCCAGCTGGGCATCAACACCCCCCCCCTGTGCAACTGGATACTGGAATTTCTCATCAACAGATCCCAAAAAGTATGTGTGGGAAATAACAGTTCAACCACATATACCATACGTGTCCAGGGCTGTGTCATGAGTCCTCTGCTGTTCATCGTGTTGATGATGACTGCATGGCCGAGCATGAATCCAACAAAAAGTTCACGGATGATACCACTGTCGTAGATGTTGTCAGAAATGGTGAGGAAACAGCCTACAGGGATGAAGTGGAGCATCTGATAAGCTGGTGCAACAGCAACAATCTGGCCTTAAATGTAAGCAAGGCCAAAGAATTAATAATGGACTTCACTGAGGACTCAGGAGTTACATCAACCACTGGAAATTAAAGGGCACCAGTGGAAAGAGTCAAAAACACCATGTTCCTGGGGGTGCACATCTCAGATGACCTATCCTAGTCAACTCATATTAGCCACATACTGAAGAAGGCAAAACAATGCCTGCACTTCCTATGGAAACTGAGGAAGGCAAACCTGTCTCAGTCTACCCTCAAAACTTTCTACAGGGAGACCATCAATAGCATCCTCTCAAATAACATCATAGTTTGGTATGGGAACTGCAAAACATATGACCATAAGGCTCTCCTGAGGGCAGTGAGGACAATGGAAAAAGTACTCATTCTCGCCTCCATCCATGGATGGTTCACATGAGACTTGGTGTGTGGGAAGGGGCTAGGAAGATAATCAATGATCTCAATTTGCACCCGCCTCAGCGCGGTACGTACTTCCACCTTTCCTTGGGCAGGCAATATCACAACTTACACTGTTAAACATCTAGACTGAACAGGAGCTTCTTCCCTCTATCCATAAGGTGGCTGAACTTGAATGCCAGGCATGACAGTGAATAATTAGATTAATATGCCACTTGCTATAAAGTATCAGCTATAGTAATCATTCTGGCAAATTGTTTCACTAACTGGTACAGTTAACCTGATTTCTTATGCTATTACTTCCTAAATGTGCAATAGTCAGAAATGAGTCACCATGCTGTACATGTGCAATATGAACATCAGAATATATGATCCTACAACTGATGATGTGCAATATTCTAAGCAATCACAATGTGAAGTCATACCCCGGGATTCATGAAGCTTCCGCGCATGCCGGTGTAAGGCTTGGCGCCGGTGGTGCAGTAAATAGTTGGCGTAGCAGCCAGCCATATGCATAGCGCATGAGTACGCACGCCGCGAACGCATGGCAGACACGCGGCGCGAGGGGCACGTGAGAGCTGAAGCGCAAGTAGCAGGGATGCGTCCGAGGCGTGGCGAAGGCCGGGCAGGCGATGAGCAACCCAAAGCGCTGACTTCCGTCAGTCCGCCAGCATGCAACCGCACTGTGCCAGGGCCCGCTGGAGAATGAAACGATACGCGAGACTATGCAAAACATAGTACCCATTCCAACAAAACGGAGAACCAAACATTAACCATCAAGTCCTGGCAAAGTGTACCACCCAAGGAACAAAGTGACACGCCAGAATACCAAGGTTCGTCCCAAGCAATGCACTGTCAGTGGGCATGTATCACCCAGTGAAGGTGTATCGCGAGCATGTCAGCCACGGCCGCACCGGCTGACATATAAGGGGTAGCTTACATGGGCATGGTCACCAGCATGAGAGTACATGCCGTAGCCGTCGTCGATATAACAACAAGAAGGAAACAAGATACTCCTAAACACAGACAAACATAAAAGTACAGCAAGCAACATGTACTACACCCAGCAACATGCCCGTCGCGATACACATAGACGGCGCATGTGCCTGCCGCAATATCCAGCAGTTGGCAGAACTCATGCATGCAAAATGTAATACACAACAACAGCCCTGTCATATAGTAAATGTAACCCAAAGCACTCCACGCACGACCTGCTCCAACCCAGCTATAGCAGCCTTATGCGCAGTTACACACCTACACACAACAATGGGCATACCGTTCGAAATGTGGTAAGAAGTCTTGTCTCTAGGCAGTGCCACGCTGGCAAATATGTACCCCACATGTTACCAACCCACCTCAGGTACACAGATATCCAAATAGCTGCATGTGAATGTAGTCGGCAGAATGTGTACATCCCGCGATGTGGTATGGACCTGTCGTAAACTTGCTTAGGCATGCAATAACGCCATGGTGCCCATAACTGTACACATCTGGACAAGGCGGTATGTTCAGCCAAACCGCATCGATGATTAGCAATGCAGACATAACGTCAAACACTACATTAATATATAATGAACACCTGCCTACCAAACAGGACGCCCTCTAACAGGGTGCCACATGCACAGAAGGGAAGGTGGGACATCACATGTGTTGAGAGTAGTGTTGCGTCGATACCCGCCAAACACCCACGGCCAATGCAATGGACGGACTAACATGCATATGCCTGATGGATGGGTATGTCATAGCACAGGGAATAGGCCGCTTCATCCATCCCCATAATAGCCATGTGTACCACATACAAACAGCCAGTAACATGCAGTAGTAATGCATGAAGGTATACACGACTGTGGGAATAGCACAGGACATATGGCACGCGCACAAGTGTAGATGCATGACACAAAAGTCCAGGATGGGGCCCCTGCAAAGGAGGAAATCATGTGCAAACCCCACCTACCACAGATGTACCGCAGTGAAAACACACATTTACGCCAAACACACCACCAACACTTACCGGGCCCATCCTTCCACGACAGCAACGGGAGGCTGGGCTCAAAAGACCGCCCATGACGCGCGACAAACAGGGACACGGTAACCGCTGTCTTTATCACCCCTTAGGCCAAAGAATAATAGAATGGACATATGCATGTTAATGCTGTGGAGGAGTGTGGTGGTAGTCCTCGTATCAGCAGAGGTAGGGCACACAGATAACACTGTAATCAACTCAAGGACGTGATGTGCACTGTAGACAGCATACCTGCAGGTAAGCAAGACAGAGTACAATCAATATAAAGCCACAGAAATATACACATGAGAAAGAGGATAGGGATCAGACAAGTGTGAATGGGACAAAATATGAACATAGGTTCATAGGTCCATATAGGCGCTGAAGCAGGCTATCTACCCAAGGGCAGCCATAACCTTCTAGGCCATAGTGAGGTTTCCTTTGCCAACCCCCGGTCTGCCAGATAAATGCCTATTATGGTTGCTGTACCTCTGTCGTTCAAAGTGACAATGATGTAATCCATGGGGTATATCTGCAATCCCCCATCCAACGCGGATAAAGATCCCTCTAACAAGGCCAGCAAGGTTCACCGCCTCACCATAAAAATACTGTGATGTAGATCCACAGCATAGTGAGTGCGTCAGGGGTGATGTATGCGTCACTCCAACACATTCTTATTAATGACCGTAGTCAAGGTTCAATAATGCGCCACCTGCCCTTTGTGGTCTGGTAGGGATGTAGATCCAGTAGGTGAAGCATAGACATCAAATATGGGTCGACATGGCCTCGTATGTCGTAGGCACAGGTCAACACTGAACAAGAGGTATGTGACTGAATCGGAGCAGGAGTCCTTACAGTGGGACAGCATAACACAACCCCTGACACCCTGCATCTGTCTGACGATTAACCTATGGGCCTTCCCAGCCGCTGTAGGTGTCGGGCTGGTCAGATACCTTCCGAACGTGGGGTACGTACCAACAATCATAGGTGTAACGAAAGTAATGAGTACACAAGGAGACGATGACCTACCCTGATCTAGATGTGAGTCCCTGCACGACATCAGGCGGGTAAAATGCAGAAGTTCCCATCAATCCACGTATAGCAACGCGGTGTGTCAAAACGTAATGGTGACTGACAACCCGGTCCCCAGATCCTTCTGGAAATTCCCCCGCTCAGTGCGTGGACTGCCACCCATATGCCGGACAGGGTAGACTCCTCGCTTCTTCCCGATGGCGGTATAGACGCTATGCATCACCTGGCATTTGGTTGTACGGTCATGTCCCTGCTACAGTGCAGATATCCATAATCTGGGAGGCCCCTTTGAAGGATATCTGTGTCAGATGTCCGCCCCACTATGGCACTCCGGTTCAAGCAGTCATCTACAAACAATGTCAGCCATAACACCCTGTGTGTGCTTTTTTTCTGTACCGCGGAAAATGTAGATGCGTAGAAAGAGTGGACCCAGGGCAGAGCCCGGAGACAATCAGCTTCTGACAGGCAGTAGGTCCGGCTGCCAGCAACTATGACCCATAGCAATGCGGGTCGTGGTCCTTCAGCCAGTTTGGGTAAACCCATCCCATGCAAGGGCGTAATGCAGTTCATATCCAAGCCGGATGGGTTCATCAAATGATACCCGAGGGGGGTATTGTGTTGAAGCCCTTTGCCAGGTCAAGGTAGGCTGTATGGACTGCATGACCCTCATCAATGGCCTCAGTGACTGTCCCTAAAACGTCAACCAGGATTTAAACGCATGAACCGCCCCCCTTCCCGACCAAAGCAAAACTGGGTTGGATGCAAAGTATGCAGGTCCCCTATGTCATCATCTACGGGCCGCAGTATGATCCTTCCCCATGTCTTTGCTGATAAGTCTTCTCATGGTAATGGGACGGTAATAACCAGGGTTAGTGGAGGCACCGGCCCTGTGAAGTGGGACTACAGTCGCCGTGGCGCGCCACAACTTGGGCACGCAACTCCGGAGGTGAGGCTAAGAATAAACAGCTGTCCTAACTGTGGATCTAATTCCTCAATGAGATCACGGAGTACACAGTCGGGACACCAGCTGGTCCCATGGATGCTGTGTTCACTACCATGGACAGAGCATGTCCCACCCATGCGCGTATACAGAACATTCGGGGACCAATAAACCGCTGGTACAGACATCTCTCCATGTGGGGAGGGTGGAGATGTCTTCACAGAACCTGTCAGCCCGTATGTTGGCAATGCGTGTATTCAGTAAACTCCACATCATTGTGAACCCAGTCAGAGCCTATCTGGGAGTTACCTCCCCAGGTGTCCAGCATAGCAAATGAAGGCCGAGCGGATTGTCTGTCGATGAGTCCTTGGAGATATATATATCTGTGGAACCTGCCCTGGACTATGTCATGTCAGCCTGTAGCTCTTCACATATAATGAGCAAGGGTGTCATACCTCACAAGGTGTCTGCTCTGCCTTGTAGTATCCACCTCTCTCTCGTTGTGTACAGCTTGTGTATGGCTGGGGTACACCACACTGGATGCTTGGCATTGGTACAATGAACCAGTTGGGTAAGGGAATGCCTGATCCATGCAGTCCTGTAGGTGCCGGTAGAAGGCATATGTAAGTGATGCAGTGGCTGAGTAATGTTGACCACTGGCTCACAGGGTCCTTAAAGGAGACCACAGTAGTGTTCCAGAATTGTGAATTCAGCCTTTGAGAAAGCCATGTGTATGGTAACCGGCAACACCCAATAGCATCGTATGTCAATAGCAGAAGCCATTGTCCAAATATCATAGATTAACTACAGTATTACAATATGTATTATTATACATTTATTGATATGTGTCTGCTAATTACATTCTTTGCAAATGGTCGCAAGACCGGCCAAAGTGCTCACAAATTACCTGTTATGGTGTTGTCATTCCGACAATAAAGCGCGTACTTCCTACTGGGACCTCTGGGATTATTTAAAGTGGTTGTTAACCCGGTGCATCGGTGGACGACACCATTTGGTTTCGCTTTGGAAAACCTGGTTTCCATAGCACTACACACTCATGAAATGGGTAGTCAATCAGACATCCGCGATTGGGGAACATACAGCAGCAGTCAAAATCACTGGCCACATGGACACAGTCCTGACAAGCTCATTACACTTTACATATGCACATTGGTGTCCATTGTAGGACCCAAAAATTGTCCTCAAAGACGAAATACCCGCGTGCCAGACTTCCCCATCAGCCCAACCAGGAGAAGCTTTACGAGTCGGAGGGGATGGACTACGACGCACAGCTAGACATATGCACCACCTCAGCATGTTTAATGTTGATGACAAGTGTCCATGAAATGCAGGACATATGAACAGAAAACCCCAGACTGCTCGAGTCCATAGAAGTTCTACCACGACATCCCAGTCCTGCCAAAATACATGAAGGATTTGTAACGGCACTGACTGCATTGCAAGTTACAAGGGATCCTGGGTACAGCAGAAACGGGCTCAAAAGCGTTGTTTGGCAGATAAGCCATTGTCCTACTCTACTGCGAGGGATGTGGGTATAGCACATGCCTAACCCCCACTAATAAAGCAAAACATCCAACCGGAGAATGCTAAATGCAGCTGTGAAATGTGTACAGCCCTATACCAGTGTCCAGTAGGCATTACCCATGGACAGACAAACCCATCGCCAAGATGGCACTCTATAACTGCAAACCCGTGGAATTAAGCACACAGCTGCAGGAAATGCATAACACAGGAAATACAGGTGGGAACTGGACAGTGGACACTCCCCATACAAAGTCGGACCGGCCGCATGTAATATCGGGCGCATTTCCAGCACTCAATCTGCCAGCAATCAAAATGGGGATTACCGCTGCCATGCCAAGTGGAACAACAAGTGACCTGTGGAAATCACATACTTTACGGCACACCAACAACGGTCAACTAGGAAGTTCTCAGTCAAAACCACCGATGGACACAGTCCAACAAGTTCTACACTTTTACATATGCACATTTGCGTCCATTGTAGGACCCTAAAAATTGATAACTTATGGAACATCACATAGCTGTTATCGCTCAACGAAGAAGTTTACACCTACAACTATGGCACGGCATATGCACCACCAGCGCTATTACTGCTGATGACAAGTGTCCATGGAAATGCAGGACATATGCACAGAAACTCGCAGAGCTCGTGAGTCCAGAAGGCCCATTATCCCAGTCCGCACATGAAGGATGTGTAATGGGTAAATTCGTCGAAAGTGTTGCAGCCAAGGATCCTGGGTATGTAGAAACAGGGCTCAGTGTTGTTTGGCAGATAATCCTTATACCGCCTACTGAGGATGGGCGTAGCACTCCAGCCTCTACCCCCACTAATAATGCAAAGCATCCACCTGAGAACATGCTAAATGCAGGTGTGAAATGTGTGCCAGCCCTATACCAGTGTCCAGTAGGCAATTGCTCATGGATGACAAGCGCATTTAATTAAGATGGCAACCTCATAACTGCAAACCAGGTGGGATTACACAGCCGCAGTAAGGCATAACACAGGAAATACACATAGGGACTACAGTTGACATTCCCCATACAAAGTTGGACCGCCGTATATGCACACCGGCGCATACACAGCACTCACAATCTGCCAGCAAACATAATGGGGATCACTCGCTACCATACTCGCGGAACAGATGGGCTGCCTGTGGAACACATAAATTTCTAATGGCACACCAACAAACATCAACTAGGATATGTAAACTATGGCATGTTCCCACCTATAAAGAAAACATGCTTCAATGAATACATAGGGATCAACATGTTCTGTTGGTGTTATGTTGAAAATACAGTGACGGATATTTCCTATTGGGACGCTTGAGGTTAATTTAAAACAGTTACAATCCTGCATCTTTGGATGTACACCATTTGTTCTCAGTTCTACAACACCTGGTTGCTACGTGAGTTAACCATGTAATATGGGTATGACAAACAGACATCCGCGATTGGGGAACATACAGCAGCAGTCAAAACCACTGGCCAGTCGCGTGGACACAGTCCAGCAAACATCTAACTTTACATATGCACATTGGTGTCCATTGTAGGACCCAAAAATTTATCCTAACAGAATTCCATCCAGCCGCTACTTCATCCACCACCAGATGACTTACAGTCAGTGGACTATGGCACAGTTAGACATATGCACCACCAGCTGCATTACGTTGACAGGTGTCCATGAAATGCAGGACATATGAACAGAAACTCCCAGATCGACAAGTCCATACATAAAGGCCCATTATCCCAGTCCCGCACACATGAAGGATGTGTAATGGGTAATTGCTCTAGGCTGCGTTACGGGATCTGGGTATGCAGAAATGGGGCTCGTGTTGTTTTGGCAGATAATCCATTGTCCCGTACTGGTAGAGGGATGTGGGTGTAGTACATGACCTACTCCCACTAATGGTCGGCAAAGCATCCAATTTGGATAATGCTAAATGCAGGTGTGGGAATGTGTACAGGCTATAACAGTGTCCAGTAGGCACCCTATGGATGGACATGCCTACTAATTGTGATGCACCCCATACCTGCAAGTCCGGGTGGAATTACACAGCTGCAGTAAGGCATAACACAGGAAATGCAGATGGCAACTACAGTAGACACTCCCATAGAAACTAGACTGCCGTGTTTAATCCCGCTGCACACAGCACTCAATCTGCCGGCAACACCATGGGGATACTCGCTGCCATACTGCGGAACAAATGGGGCTTAACGGTGGAACACATGCTACCAATGGCACACCAACAACGCCAACTAGGAAGGTCATAGGATGTTTAAACACCATGCTCCCAATTTATAAAGAACATCCTTCAATGAATTAATAGGTTCTTACACACCCTGGTTGTGTTATATTGACAACAGTGGCATATATAACTCCACTGGGACCTCTGAGGATTAGTTAAAAGCAGTTGCCAACCTGCACCATTAGATTAACACCATTTGCTAATCGTGAAAAACATGGGTTCATAGCACTACATAATATGGGTAGTCAAACACACACATCCACGATTGGGGAAACATACAGCAGCAGTCAAACCACTGGGCCAGATGGACACAGTCCAACATGTTCTACACTTTACAATGCACATTTGTGTCCATTGTAGGGACTCCAAAAAATTTATCCTCGCTTGCGTATGTCAA
This sequence comes from Protopterus annectens, assembly GCF_019279795.1. Lineage (NCBI taxonomy): Eukaryota > Metazoa > Chordata > Ceratodontiformes > Protopteridae > Protopterus > Protopterus annectens. The sequence goes on from NW_025050752.1 coordinate 9,118, forward strand.
CCGGCTGCCATCGGTAGAGACTCCAGATGAAGTGACAGCCGGATTTTATGGTGCACAGCTAGATATATACACCACCAGGCAGTTCAAGGTTGATGACAACTGTCCATGGAAATGCAGGACATAGTTCTATGAAGCAGGAGTCCATAGAAGTGCGTCCACATCCCATTCTCGCATTACATGGAGGATGTGCAATGGGTACCATCGGTGGGTTGCAGCTATGGGATCGCGGGTATGCAGAAATGGGTGTCGTAAATGATTGGCAGATGATCTGCTGTCCCGCTCGGTGAGGGATGTGGGTATAAGCATATGCTAAGCTATCTCGCACTCAATAATGCAAATCATCCACTCGAGAACTGAATGCAAATGCAGCTGTGAAATGTGTACAGCCCCTATACCAGTGTCCATTAGGCAGTTCCCATGGATGGACAAACGCATGATGGCACCCATAACTTCAAAACCTGGTGGAATCACACAGCTGTAGTAAGTGCATAAATATTAGGAATACAGATAGGACTACAGTAGAGACTCCACATACAAAGTCAGACCGCCAAGGCGGCTGCCTTCGGCTATTACTGCAGCACCTCAATCTGCCAGAAAGAGAATGTGGGGATCACTCAGCCCCATAACAACAAGGAACAAATGGGCTTACTCAAGGAACACATACTAGTGGCACACCAACAACGCCAACTAGGAAGGTTATAGATGTTACTATGGCGCATCACATATAAAGAAATATCCTTCAATGAATTAATAGGATTCAAGATGTTTTGCTGTGTTAATTTGACAATACAGAGGCGGAATGTCCTAATGAGATATTCAAGTGATTAGTTAAAGCAATAGTTAGCCTGCATCATTACAATTCATTTAAGTTCAGTGTAGAAAACCCGTTTACGCCACATAATATGGGTGAATAAACACACATCCGCTGACAGAACATACAGCAGCAGTCAAAACCACTGGCCAGATGGACACAGTCCAACATGTTCTACACTTTGTATGCACATTTGTGTCCATTGTGTAGGTTCAAAAATTTATCCGCTTGTACGTCAACCGGCCGCGATCGGGAGACCCAGATGAAGCGACAGCCGTGTCTATGGTGGCATGCTGCCATATATGCACCACCAGCGCGGTTCAAGGTTGGATGACAACTGTCCATGAAAATGCAGGACATATGAACAGAAATCCCCAGATTGCTCCAGTCCATAGAAGTGCCCACATCCCATTCTCCCGCCATCACAGGAGGATGCAATGGGCACAGCCGAGGGTTGCAGCCATGGGGCTGGGACAAAAGGGGGGGGGGTTAGGCAAACCGGTTTCCCCCCTTAGGGATGTGGGAAAATTTTTTTCCCCCAAAAGCAAAAACCAAGAATCAAAATGCAGCGGGAAAAGGGGCAGCCCATACCGTGCCATTGGCGCCCCCGGAACAAAAAACCAAATGGCACCCATAACTGAAATGGTGGAATCACCACTTTTAAGGAAACCAGGGAAAAAATAGGGGCTACAGTGGTAATACAAATCAGAAATGTAGGTACGCCTAAATTAAAAAAAATGGGGGGGGCCCCCCATCCTGGAAAAACATGGGCAAAATTTTAACCCCTAAATAGAAAATTATAGGTTTAAGCATCGCCCCCCCTAAAAGAACACCCAATGCAATGGACACAGTTTTTGTTTAATTTACAAAAGGGGTGTCCAATGGGAAATTATTTGAAGCAATTTTTACCTGCATCAAATAAAACTGGGCAGTGTAGAAAAAAAGGTTTTAAACTTAGGGTATAAAAGTCCATTGGGAAATCAGACATAAAACTCAAAATGGCAGTCCAAAAGTTCTCACTTTAAAAAAGCACATTGGTGTCCCTTTTGGGGCCCCAAAATTTACCTTGAATGGAAGGGGGCGGGAAAAAGAATAACCCTGCCGGAAATGTATGTGCAACCCCTTTTAATTATGCAATTCCAGAAATGCAACATTGAAAGGACCCCCAATTCCGGTCCAGGGGGCCCCTCCCATTGACAAAGGAGGCAAGGGACCCATTTCAACTGGGTCGTGGGTAGCATAAGGGGTCGGTGGACAGTAACCTCCCGGGCCCCCGGGGGGATTGGGGTTTGACAGCATTATCCCCACAAAATGAAACACCCCCAAAAGCCAAACATGGAAAATTTTAACCCATACCATGCCAACATTTCCCCCAGGAAAAATAAAAGATGGTACCCCAATGCAAAACCCTTAACATCTAAGGATAAAAGAAAAACAGTAGGGAAAAAACCCCCCACAAAGCCGATCTGGAATCCCGGGGAGAAGCATCAACTGCCCCTAAAAGGGGACATGTTCCCCTTGGGGGAAAAAAAGGGTTTGGAAAACATATAAAGGAACCCCCCAAATCAATGGAATTTTAAAAGGTTAACATGGCCCCCAAAAAAAGAACATTTTAAAATTAAAATCCCCATTTTGGTGGGGATTTTAAAACCAATTTCCTATTTTATTTGATTTATGAAAACGGCAAACCCGAGGAGTACACCTTTTGCAGGTTTAAAAACCTATGCACACACTTAGGTGAAACAAATCCTGATTGGGAAAATAAGAGCAGAAACCCATGGCCAGTAAAGTGCAACGGGCACACTTTAAATGAATGGTTCCTTGAGGCCCAAAAAAACCCCCGAAAAGAAATTTTGGGGCGGGGTGGGGGTAAACCTCCGGCCAGAGAAAATTTAACCCCTGTTTTTCAATACATTCCAAAATGCAAAATGAGCGAAATAAAGGCTCCAAAAGGGCCAATTCCCTCCCAAATGAAAAGTAGAGGGACCTACTGCACCTGGGATCGTGGGTAGCAAAAGGGGTCGGGTTTTTTTGGGGAGAAATCCCCCCCATGGGGGGGATTGGGGTTTCACAGCCTTACCCCCACCCAAAATGAAAACACCCCAAAAACTAACATGGAAATGGGACACCCCTACCATGCCAACACCCAAAGGAAAAAAGGCCAAAAAGGCACCCATAAGAAACCCGGGGGAAATTTAAAGTTAAAGGTGGGTCAAATGGGATACAGTGAATTCCCAAAAAAATCGAGCTTTGGGTAAGCATTCCCGCCGCAACAAAAAACATGTCCAATAGAATAAAGGGGACCGTGGAAAACATATAAAGGCAACCCAAAAACGCAATGGAAATAAGGACCTCAAACATGGGCCCAATGAACATCCCAAGTTAATGGACAATGGTTTTTCATTTTGACAAAAATCGGAAAATTCCCCAAGGGCATCGAGCAGAAAAATTTCCAGCCTGCAATTGGATTTCCCCCCCGGTTTCAGTTTGAAAAACCCGGGAAAGAGCAACAAAAATGGAGCAACCAGATTGGGAAAAAGGCGCAAAACCCCCGGGCCCGATGGAAAGTAAAAGGCTACCGAAATTTCACAAAGGGTTTCCTGTAGGCCCCCCCAAAACTCCGTGTGTCCCGTATCGGCCCGGAAAGGGGAAAGACTCTATCCAAATTGCACCCCCTTTTTGGTTATGCAATGCCCCGGTGGGAATTGAAAAGCATTCCCCGTGTAGAGCCAAGGTGGTACACCCACCCCCCAAGATGGATTTTAAGGGA
>NW_025050753.1:0-14471 GCF_019279795.1 Protopterus annectens
ATACTTAAATCAGCTTGTGTCCAGTTGATATATGCAGACAAGTCTCCTAGTAGCCAGCAACCCCGATTTAAAATGATTTACTAGTAAAATGTGTGACCAGCAATAGATTTTAATAAAGCCAAAGCAGAAACCCCCAAGTTTCAATAACATACTAACAAAGCAAATTTCAAAAAGCAGCTCTAACAACTTTCAGTGGAGCCCCAGATAACTGCAGAGTGGCGGTTTATATAATAATAACATTTAGTGAACTCAAAGACACACAATATTTACTGATCCTTAAACTTAAGTGCAGAAAAATATACTTAAATCAGGCCAGCCCAGCTTGATATATGCAGACAAGTCCTTCAGTAGCTGTTAGCAACTCACCTTTAAAACGATGATTTATCAGCACTTATATGACATTAAGCAAAATAAAGAAACAAATGCATTGCACAAACATATTTGTAGTAAGCCTAATCATTCTTTTAGATTTTTTATACTGGAGCAGGCTGATTTGGGACCACGGGGTGAACCGGTGGATGATTTCTTGGAATTTATTGAATTAAAATGGCAAATTAAATTAGATGCATGTCATCCTCCAGGACTGAATGACAGAATTTCTATGTCCTCTGTATTAAGATTGAAATCTATGTTTATGCTATAATGTGTTGTGAAATGTACCATCACAGTATAATTTGTATTAACAATATGTGCTTTTTGTTAGATTGTTTATATTAACATAGTGGTATACCCTATATGGTATTAATTATAGTTATTATAAGAGAACTTTTAGGGACATGTAGTTCTTTTAATATCAAAGAGGAAGTGATGTCAGTCTTCTTTCTCTTGGGGATGAGATTGACCAGGACTACTATTCTAAACTAGAGTTGTTTTAACACACAGGTAATCTCTGATGAAGCTTCATTTACGACTGATGAAAGGCCAATTCTGTCTTTTTGTATTGTTCTAAGTGATTTTACAATATTTTTTGCCTATATAAAGTTTTTATACCTCTGCAGTCATCCTGTGTTCACAGTATTTGCCTTCGTTTTCTACTTGGTTTGTGAACTGTCGCTTGGTTTAACAGTGCTAGTGATGGAAAGGAAAATGGGAGACTTGGATACACATAAAATTGGTGTCTCCAACAAAAGTAGTTACTTTTTCACAAATCCCAAAACACGGATCTGGTATTTCAGGGGTTGCTGATACCGTACTGATTTTATGTACCAATAATGTTTTTTTCTTGTGGGGCCTGCAAGAGGAACCATAAGACTCAGATGCCATGAATCCTAGTACCCTCAGAAATTCCCCAGTAGAGGCTTTGGTCTGCATACAAAATACTTGGGAACAGATCTAGACATCCACTTATTTCTTGTGAAAGAAAAGCTCTTTCAGTGCAGGAATCTGAGACATTCCATGACAAAATCCTGGGAGTCATAATCAAGCAAGACTTTTGGATGTTCTCCTGAAACCACAGTCTGTGAAGATCTCTCACCCAAATGAGAGATTCTTAACATTTTGAAAAAGAATCTGCAAAGATACACAAATTATCTAAATAAGGAAAAATGTACGTCTTGCAATCTGCAGTAGGTTATCATGGGAGCAAGCATGGTAGTTGAAAATTCTAGCCCAACAGTGAAGCGTAGAAGTTAGCTTATAAACGCCTGAAAAACAAGTCACCAGTCCCCCACGAGGTAATCCAACTGAGTGTGAAAATCACGCTAGGTCTTGCGAAAAATGCTGGTGAAAAATAGCTGTTCAAGGAAATTCCAAAACTTCAGTATTGCCACTTGAAAAATCATGTGTAATATAGCTAGAAAAGAGCTCCAACAATAGTTAGATATATATAATAGGTTAACTAGAGAATCTGGTACAGATCCATCTGCACAGCAAACCACAAACTTCCAACAGGAAATGCAAGGTGTCACAGCCAAAAACCTTCCCCTGCCCGGAAGCTAGCAAACATCCATAGTATAATGAATAATTCCTCAATGTTGTAGCTAATAAATAGCCAAACAGTAGTGTGATAAGAAATGAACGCCAAAAGACAAGTAGCACATCAAACTGAACGCAAAGGAAAAGAAATGGATAGTAAAATTAGGTGCATTATTTCAGCCTGGACTTAATGAATATTTATAAATATTGCATGCATATTCATGAGTTCACCAATCATGTTTTGTTTCTAATTATGATGTATTATAAAATGGACTCCATTTTGTTATGTGATTTTGCACTGATGAAGGCTAGGTAAAACCAAAGCCGAAACCGGTCTGTTTTGTTATTGGAATTCTCTATATGTTTCACTAACTAAATTAGTGTTTACAGCTTCCAGTTGCTGGCTTCTTTCTTGTTGGATCCTAAAGTAAAGGACCTAAGACAGATAACTTAAGCAAGGGAAGGGGCAAAAAGGAGGGTGGGCACCCTTGGCTTGAGAAGAAGTTTGTACCAGACTACCCTGTAGGCTAAGGGAGAAGCAGAGAGGGAAAGACTGCAACAGCAAATACATTCAAACATCTACATTTATGGTAAGTGTGCACAACTGTACTATGTTCTTCATGTTTCAATGATGCAGTTCTGAATTGGATGATTCACAATGCTGTGGAAGGAAGATTAGGCAGAGGACAGGATGCTCCTCAGAATGGCAATGGCGAATCCTGCTCTGGATCTGAAAAAGGATGAAAAGTGGTAGCATTTGGTGAAGGTATGCAGAGATGACCAGGTAGCAGCTTCCAGAATGTACTTAGTAGGCACTCCTTTAGGAAGGCAGCAGAGGTAGCAGTAGCCCTAGCAGAGTGAGCCCTAACAGCCTAAGGTGGCTTCTTAACATGGTGACTGTAACAAAATGAGATAGTGAGAGATCCATTTGGAAATGGTCTGTTTGGAAAGTGGTTTTCCTTCAGAGCTGGTGGCAAAGGCCACAAAGAGTTGGTCTGATTTTTCTCAAAGTTTTTGTTCTGTCAAGTTAGTGAAGGAGCTGTCTATGAACATCCAGCGAATGAAGGATTCTTTCCCCTGGTTCTGAAGACTGGGAAAGAATGCAGGCAGGTGTATGGCTTGATTCAAGGATGTGTCTTGTCACCACCTTGGGCATAAAGGAAGGGTTAGTCCTGTTGGATATTCTATCTGAATGGGAGATAAAAAAGGGCTCTGCCACCACGACAGCCTGCAGCTCACAGACTCTTTAGTAGAAGTGATAGCCAGCAAAAGGGCAGTTTTTCAAGTTAGAAACTTTAAGGTAGCAAATGCTGCTGGTTTGAAACGAGGCAGGGTCAGTTTTTCAAGAAAAAAATTGAGGTCCCATGGAGAGGTAGGTTGTCTCCTGGAAGGCTTGATGTGAATTACTCCCCTAAGAAATTGTCCGAGAAGAGGATGTGAAAAGAAAAGAGGAAGAACAGGGATATGGGTGAAATGGCAGAGGCATGGATTTTAATGTGGGAATAAGATAGGCCCTTGACAACAAGATAAGCCAAATAAATCTAAGATGACACAGATCTTGGCTGGGAGAGGACTGTAGCCCTGTTGCTGGTACCAAATGGAAAACCTTTTCCACATAGCTGAGTAAGATTTCCTAGTACTGGGTCTTCTAGCCAATTTAAGGATGTCTTGAACCTGCTCGCGTAGGGCAGAGTCAGTACAGGATGCTCAAGAATTATCCACGCTGAGAGAGTGTCTGCAGGCTGGGATGAACAATCTTTCCCTTGTCGTGAGTCAGAAGGTTCACTCTCTGAGGTAACTACCATGAATTCTTGTTAGGGTGAGTAGCAGAGCATACCAGTGTTGTGAAGAAAAAGGCAAACTGGTTCCAACACAGCACTCTAATAGCTACACAACAAGGTAAGCACTTTCACGGATTACATCCGCTTCCTCAGACCAAAATATTAAAACTCAAGTCACATCTTTAAACATTCTAGCAGCCAATGAGGCACACTAATCACTGAACCAATTTAACACATTCATTGCCTTGTCTAAGCAGTGAAGAAACTAACACCAGTGTGCAAATCAGCAACACTATAAAACATACATTGCAGCTCAAAAATTGCTAAGTACATAATTAAAACTGACCCTGGTCTATCACATAAACATAAATATAAATTCTAAAATGTATCAACATTTAAATATACTTATATATATATATATATATATATATATATATATATATATATAATAAAATCTGTCTAAAAATATGTATATAAAACTGGTCAATCTTGTGAACATATAAAATAAAAACCATAGCAAAGATATATATAAAAAACAAGGACATAAGCCTGGTACTAATTGGTCAATGTTTCAGTGATCTACCTTTTAAAAAGGGCTTCAGAGACACCTTACTATTGAGACCAGGTGGTTTGTCAGCTTGATAATGTATAATCCACTTCTGTTCCACTGATTCGGTCTTATTATTGATGTCACCACCTCTAATACTATTGTGTACGACTTCTAGAACAAAAAAATTAAACTTATGTGCAGTGCCTTCTTTCGCAAGATGCATGGCCAACGCACTTGTTTCCTTAGCATTCCTAATATCTCTTAGGTGTTCTAAAATTCTCTCCTTGAAGGCTCTATTTGTTTTGCCTATATAGAATGAAAAACAGATAGTACAGAAACAAAAATATACAACGTGCTTGGTATGGCAATCAGCATATAAAGTGGTGCTAATCTCAAAGCCTAATTGTGGATGTACAAAAGTGCCCCCCCCCATATATACACACACAAGCCATACATCTCTTGCATAGGTACGTACCCCATTCTATCAGATTGTACAGCATTCTGCCTACCCTTGGATTTGTAACATGACTAGTTCTTAAGAGATTTGCTATTCTTGAAAGTAAAACTGGGTTGGCGACCTATAACATCTTTGAGTCCAGGATCAGTCAAGAGAATATCCCAATTGTTCTTAACATCACATACCATGCACACATTGCTAGCAAAAGTTAGTGGCATCATAAACCCTACAGTACTACTGGTGATAATAATAGATGGAGAATCAACAGCTCTACCAACATTTGTTTGAGCATTTGGGGGAACATTCTCAAAAATAAGGTCTACATCTTCTATTTCTCTCCACCCAAGCTGCACTAATTTGAGAGTCAATGACAGTGGGCTTATATCCCCTCTCAATAAATTCCTCTTTCAATTTGGTTTGTGCAAGAGTTAGCTGTGTATCATCACTATGGAGGTCATCATAGATCTGCCCTTTTAAAACATTAAATTTTGTGTGATTGGGATGCATACTGCTGTTTTGGAGTATGTTATTCCTATATATAGTAGTGGAAACAGATGACAGGGCATTTTTACTCACTTTCACATCTAAAAAAAAATCAGTCTCTTCTGATTAATATGTATACGTAAATCTCAAAAAGTCATTCAATCCATTGACGTACTGTAAAATTGTACTAACTCCTCTTCTGTATCTTGCCATAGCAAAAAAAATATCATCGACAAAACGTTTGAACCATTTTATCGAACTACAAAATCTATTACTGGAGAGAACAAACTTAGTCTCCCAATTCACAAGTGTTAGGTTGGCGTAGCTATTGGCACAAGCAGTGCCCATAGCCACGCCAACGTTCTGTATATAATGGGAGTCATTGAAAATAAAAACATTATTCTCAAGAATAATCTCTAAGAGACTACAAATGAGTTCAACTTTGCTAGTAATAAATCCATTGGCACATAATATTTCTCTAATATTCTCAATCCCCCAACTATTGGGGATAACAGTGAATAGAGAGGCTACATCAAGTGTGACAAAAAAGCAATGACCAGATAAAACATCTAACTTATTATTCAGCTCTTGCAAAAAACTTTAGTATCTCTAAGCACAGTATGACAACTGTCTGGCACAATCCAGAGATTATTTCAACAAAGATAGAAAGTGGCTCTGTTGCCCAGCCCCTGTTGGACACTATAGGACGCATGGGTGGATGGTGTAAATTTTTATGCATCTTCGGAAGGCCACAAACAACGGGTACTACTGGATGATCTACTTTGAAATATTCAAACAGTTGTTCAGAGATTAGCCCTGTCATAAGCAGATCAAACACACAAAACTGTATTCTATCAATAATCCCTTTCAACATGGCACCTGTGATAGGGGAGTAGGTGTTCAAGTCACTTAACAAATCCAACATGCATCCAATATACACATCTCCATCAAGCATGACAATCCCATCCCCTTTGTCAGCTGGTCGTATTTCAATACTATTCATGCGTTTCAGTTCAAAAAGTGCTTGCCGCTCATTCACTGACAAATTAATAAAGCTTTTATTGTGATTATCAGAGAACTTGTCCCTGATCTGTTTGTCACAAATATCTAGAAATAATTCAACAATCGAATTTGTAGGAGGAACAAAAGTACTCGGTTTTCTAAAAACACCTTCAGTCATCATATTATCAGGAAACATTTTCTACTGTCAATGTCCTGCCAAACAGGCGTAGATCTTTGAGTACATCAACAAGATCAAATTGTTGAGCTGGAACAAAGTTTAAACCTCTGTTTAGAACTGAGAGTTGTTCTTCAGTTAAAATAACAGAAGAGATGTTGCCCACTAGACCTGTTTCTGCCTCTTTCCTGTCCTTATTACCACCTCCTTGCTGTGCGGACATCTCATTCTCAAGTTGGTATACAGATTCCTGGATCTCCCTCTGATCAGGAGTGGATCCATCAGTAGAAAAGTAGAACATATTACTTTAGGTGCAAGCAGATTCCTTGCTGCTTTAGCAGGAATATTGTGTACCATTGTCAGTGATTTAGGCCTGACAACATTGTCAGTACCAGTACTGGTTGAAGGCTTGATGTTAGCAACATTCTCACTAGAATGGCCAGTTTGAATATCTAGTGAATTGATGGCCACTGGTTCAGATACTGATGCAGTTCTTGTAGTAGCCGATGAAACTGTATGTGCCTGTACTGATTTCATGGAACATTTATCGTATGACTCATTCATTCCTGTATTATATAGCCTCTACCCACTTTCTGTTGAGCACTGAGTTTGAGCACTATAGCCAGTACCATCTCTCGACCAAGAGAACACATTACCATTTTGGAAATCAAATGTGTCTCTCTGAATTTTCCCAAGTTTGGTGGCTGATGGCCTTTATCATACCCACTTATATTGTCAAACAAAACCTCCATTTTATCCCCTATGACATCATCTGGATACTTGTCAAAGATTGCACTCTGTAAGCCTTCTATCTCTCTGCATAAATCAGCATCTTCAGGTTGAAAGAACTCAATAAGGAGCTGCATGTATCTGGCATTGCACTCAAGATTTTAACAGCTGCCAGCATCTCAAAAGTTCAAGATAGGTTTGTCCATAGCTCGGTATTGTCAAGACTCTCAGCCCCCTTGGTGCTATGTTCATTTTAAGAGAAGTTTCAAGGTGAAAGCGCTGCCACTGCAGTCACTTATACCTGTAAAGCTTATTCTCCAAGTCATGAAGTCATGTCATGAGTCAGAAGGTTCACTCTGTGAGGTAACTACCATGGATTCTTGTTAGGGTGAGTAGCAGAGCATACCAGTGTTGCCTGGGCCAGTCTGGAGCTATCAGTATTGAACTTGGCCCCTGTTCCCTTATTTTTAGAAGCACCTGAGGAAGTAGTGGTAAGGGGGGAATGCATAGATAAAAAGGTGATCCCAAGGGAAAGAAAAGGCATCGGTCTTCTAGGCTGACAGTAGGCTGCTCCTAGAGCAGAATCTTTTCAGTTGAGTATTTTCCTTGGTGGCAAAGAGGTCTATCAGGGGGACTCCCCATTTCTTGGCTATGGTGAGAAATGTTTCCTGATGCACATGCCTTTCATGGGGGTCCATCAGGTTTCTGCTAGAATGTTTTGGCCACCTGGAAGGTATTGTGCTAAAAGGTGTAACCCCAGAGAGTGAGTGATCTCCCAAACCTGCACTGCTTTGTGACAGAGGGGGTAGGAGTGGGTGCCCCCCTACTTGTTTATGTACCACATGACTGTGGTTTTGTCGGTTTGTACTAAATTAGACCCCCATTTCCATTTTTTTTCTGAATGCTACCTGGCCTTTTTAAACCACCATAAGTTAATTCAAACTTGTATTGGTCTCTGAACTGATTTTCTCACTTTCCTTGTGTTTGAAAGTGCTTGAATGAGATCCACAAGCTGCTTTTGAGGTGTCTGTGGTGAGGGTTTTCTCCTGGGGACTGAACCTAAAAGGAAGGCCCTGGTTCAAAGCACAAGCTTGTGTCCACTATGCAAATTCCTCCTTGAGACAAGGGATAAAACATATCTTGTTTGAAAGGGTCTGTCCATGCTGGCAGCACAGATTTTTGAGATACCACTGGAGCTTCCATTTGTGCAGCCTGGCCAGGGGGATCATTAGGATGCAAGATGCCATGTAGCCCAGTGCTCCAAGGAATTCCCTGGCTGTGTGAGGCATTGTCTCTACATGAGGTTTTGGAAGTATTGAGTCAAGAAAGAGACCCTAATCTGGAAGTAAGAAGGCCTTTTGAAGGAATGAGTCCAGAACAGTCCCAGGAAGACAACCCTGGTGGAGGGTTCTGTGTTTGATCCGGGTTGATTTATGGTGAAAGCCCAGGGAGGTGAAGAGATTCTGGGTGAACACTAGACATGATTGAAATTTTGACCATCATCCAGGTAGGGGTAGATTTGGAACCCTCTAGTCCTGCAAAAGGCAATTATTAGAGGGGCTAAGCATCTTGTGAAGATCCTGGCAGCAGTAGACAAGCCAAAGGGCAGTGCAGAAAATTGATAGTGACTGGTACCTGCTCTGAAACATAAAAAGCTTCTGGGTGATTCCTCTATGTGAATGTGCAAGTAGGTGTCTTTTAGATCCAGGGTGACCATGAAGGCCTGAGGGGCTATCATGGGTAAAAGCTTTTGAAGAGTTAACATTTTGAATTTTGGAGCCAACAGGAACTGATTGATGGGTAGACAGGTCTGAAATGCTACGCCAAGAGCCTTCCCTTCTGGGACCCAGGAAAAGCCTAGAGTAGAAAGTACAGCTGTGTACACTTACCATAAATGTAGACGTTCGAGTGTATTCACTGTTGCAGTCATCACATTTGGATTATATCTGCCAGGGTAGTCCTCAGCCGGCCCGAATACCAGAGACTTAGTATTTCTACATTGGTTGCTGACGCTTGAGGATTGATGTTAGGTCATCAAGAAGTGGAAGAAACCCCACCAGTGGAAAATAAATAGCAATATGTCCCTTGCAATGAAAGGGAGAAAGTACAATTATGTACACTTACCATAAATGTAAATGTTAGAGTGTATTCACTGTTGCAGTCATCACATTTGGGTTATCTGTTTACAGTAGCCCTCAGTCAGCCTGATTATCAAAGTCTTGGGTCCTGCGTCGGTTGCTGCCTCATCTTCCATGACATCAGGTAGTCAGGGGTACAAAGCATGCAGCAGACACCATTACATCAGTTTTTTTTTTGCCCCAGATGTCAGGTGCCCCCTAATGGGAAGCAATTAAATATATATGCAGGGTTATACCTCCAACAAAAAAGCAAATACACCAAAATACTTTTAAGCATAGTAAAGGAGAAGAGAGGTATAGCCCAAAGAAGTCAGGGGGCTGGAGGGAGGGTAACCAGGACTGCAACAGTGAACACACTTGAACATCTACATTATGGTAAGTGTACACAACTGTACTATGTTCTTTGTGTTTCGCTGTTGCAGTCATCACATTTGGGTAGATTCCCAAAGCTGAGGAATTTAGATAGCATTTAGACCAGCTATAAGGCCCTACAAGACTGCAGTGGCAAAGACAGCTCTGGATTTAGAGAAAATTTGCAAATGGTAATGCTTGGTGAAAGTATGTGCAGAACTCTAGGAAGCAGCTTCTAGGATGTCCCTGGTAGGGACACCTCTGAGAAAGGCTGTAGAGGTAGATGCAGCCCTGGTTGAGTGTGGTCTTATCCCCTGTGGGGTAGGTTTTCCATGGTGCTTATAACAGAAATGAATGCATTGGCCTCTCCATTTAGAAATGGTTTGCTTTGAAATGGCCTTCCCCCCTGCTCCTGCAGCAAATGCCACCAGCAGTTGTTCAGATTTCCTTTGAGATTTAGTCCTGCCCAAGTAGAATCTAAGTTGTCTGTGCACATCTAAGGAGTGCAGTATCCGTTCCCCTTTGTTCTGTGGATTAGAAAAGAAGGTTGGCAAATGAATGGACTGATTAAGAGCCACACTGGAAACTATCTTGGGCATGAAGGAGGGATTGGTCTTGAGGGACACCTTGTTTGCATGAAAGATGATAAAAGGCTCCACTGCCATAAGGTCCTGTAATTCAGATACCCTTCTTACTGAAATGATTGCTAAAAGGAAGGCTGTCTTCCAAGAAATGAATTTTAACTCTGCACTTGCAGATGGCTCATAAGGAGGTAGAGCAAGTTTTTCCAATACAAAGTTAAGGTCCCAGGCTGGAGTTGGGGCTCTCCTGGGTGGTCTTAAGTTTTTGGCTCCTCTGAGGAACTGCTTGAGCAGTGGATAAGAGAAGAGGGGTGGTTCTGTGTTGTAATGAGCTGAAACAGCTGAGGCATGAATTTTGATGGAGGAAAAAGAAAGGCCCTTGTGAAGCATCTCAGTTAAATATTGAAGAATCTGAGGTAAATTGGGCGCTGCTGTGCCCATCCCTTGAGTTTGGTTCCAGGAACAGAATCTTTTCCATTTTTCAGCATAGGAATTTCTAGTGCTAGGCCTCCTTGCCTCCAAAATGACATCCAACACTTCAGTGGCGGCTGGTGACTTAAAATTAAAGGAGGGCTGCAGGAAACAGCTGAATGGGTGGAGCCAATGGGGGTGTGGCCAACTAGAAAGGGGGTGGAGCTATGCTCAAAACCACAACAACTGGAACTTTAATTAAATATGCTGCCTGGGTGCTAAACAGTCATCACGAGAGTCCAATCAAGACAAAATGAAGTGTAGAAGAAAAAAATATTTCAATACATTGGCTACATGACAACTTACTTAATATCCAGATGGAAACGGGTTGTGAGGCATGAAAAAATAAATTACTTTTTAAATACATTACTGGAATGCCAGTCAAAATCAAGTATAAAAAAACAAGCAGCAGTCAACTCAAACCACTGCTTCTTGCACTGCAGTTCTAATTATAATTTATATTCAGCTTTATAAAATTACCAAGTAACATGCTGAAAGTAGCAATCTCTGTGATACCTCCACTTGTAAAAATGTTTCTTACCCAAAAAAGACCTGCTACCTGACACACATCTACTTGTTTCATGGGGAAGACATGATCAAAGTAAAAAAATGAACAGCAAACAAGAAACAAGCTCAAGATAAATTGCTTAAAGGATTCCTGCACAAGTTATGGATCACACATGATAGACTGTCATTCTGTTTTGTTTATGGGTAAGCCTGCAAAGATGACTGCAAGTCTCCAACAAATGTAATGACCTTCTGAAAATACTGTAATCCTGTCCTTTTATTACAAATACTGTCATGTGCATTTCAATACCCAAGGCTTATACATTATCTAGTTATGCAAATATTCTTGGCATGGCAACAACGAAAAGGCTTTCAATGCTGGTAATTCTTTAACAGTATGCTTATTAAAGCTTACTTGCATCTTACAATCTCCGACAAGCTTACCTGATGGTCATTAAATCATTGCTACTTAAACAGAGCAACAGGGCACTGTGACAGCATGCATTTCCTGAATAATAAGAAGCATAAATCAACAGTATAAAAATATGACAGAAAACCAGAACATTCTGCAAAATCAAGGACAGATGAAAAGCCACGGTCGTACTTGTGGTCTACCTTGGATGGGGGAATACTCTGCACACTTACACTGCATAACTGCTCCTTGCCTTCCTTGGACACATCCAGAGCCACTACAATGGGGAGTGGGGTGCAACAAGTATGTCACAATTTGAAATGTCTCTGGCTGACAGTGATGGCTCTGACACTCATACCTCTCAACTTCAGAGGAAGTCTGGACAAAGCCATACATAGAACTAGAAGTGGGACACAGGCCCAAAAATAAGGACAATTTTTAAATATTGCTCTTATTAACTTAGATAATAGAACAGTAGTAGGTCTTGCATTAGTACGAATTTTCTGAAGGGTATGAAATCTGAAACTCAAATGTCTGCCATTATTTTCTAACTTCAATACAGCTGGAAACCTGTCAAAAAAGGGACACCTTTTTAATATTAACACTGTTAACTTAAGCAGCTAACAAAATAAGAGCATCTACATGCATTTCTGAAATAAAAGTAATCTATAACTCTGATCATTACAGTTATATATAATTGTAAACCCTCCACGTTTTCTTCCAAAATTGCCATTTTGAGGAGGGATTATTAGGGGAGAGCAACATTTTGAGCCAAAATTGGGGACAATGGAGAGGTTTGGATATTCCTAATTCTACAATGCGATTTGCACATACCTCTCAACCTCTTAATGCAGGAAATATGGACAAGGCCAAATATATTGGGGGAACATACAAACACTACTAAAAATTGCTCTTGTATAAACTTAAGACAGTTGATAGAATAAAAGGTCTTGCATTAGCATGCATTTTTCTGAAGGTTATGACGTCTGAAACTCAATGTCTGTCATTTAGTGACTTCATTCCTAAATGATTTGCTAGAAAACCACAAATTTTATGAGGAACATACCAAAAATAAGAAGCAAATATCTATTCATTCTGCAAACATATGGACAACAGAGAGGTATAGTTCAACCGGGGCTGTCTGAGTTTTCTACCCCCCTCCCCACAAAATCATGGTCGAATGGAGCCTCCTGCAAGTTTTGGCCATTCCAATGTCCCATTCCTTGGTTATTTTGCCCCATTTACCATACACACTGTAACGTGCATACTGCTTTACTTCTGCGATGATTTAGATTTCATTTGAAAGTTTTATTTTGCATTTTACAGCACAAATCCTAATATATATCTGATAAACAGAGCAATGCAGTCTCACAATGAAAATAGACTTAGCATTAAAACTTCTCTGATCTTGAAACTCACATGCATTGAAACCCACATTCAACGAAAATACATTTTGCCAGTGGCAGATAAAGATAAACTCTGGGCTGTTTTCAAAATCATAGGCTCCTTGAACATAAAACATGCACATGCTCTGATGCACCTTCCTGACTATTACATTATATTCCTTAAAGAATAAGCAAGATGTTATTTCTGTTTAAATGCTTTTTTTTCACTTTAGCTAAACTGTACATTATATATATATACTCACTGATTGGACTTCCAATATGTACTTATCTTACTACACTCTTTACACAGCTCAGCACGTTAATATTTATTTTTCTCTCTCCCAGACTGGCTGAAATGGGACACTGTGGATCAGTCCACTATCACTCTTAAAAATAAAATAATTACAATAAAATAAATCATATGTGTTAGTCTTTTATAACAACAAATAGAATGCAATCATATTAACTTACTGGTCTGGTGAGTTCTTACTTCTGACCAAGCATTATTTAATACTACACTAATAGTGGGCTATTTTACATGAACTTCATAAATCCACTCTGTTTTACGCTATGGCAAATGTATCGCATAGGAACTGTAGAGTGACAGCAAGGGCACTTTTTTATAATCAGTTTTCTGTCTTAGGGCACGTCATAATTTCTACTTATTTAAAAGTAACATAGATAATCTTTCTGTACATCATATGACGCCATTTATAAGGAACACGTGCACCTGTCTTAGCCTCCTCCTCCAGTAAAGGATTTGAGACATTCTTTTTGTATATATAGTATTAAAGAAAAATGCACTTGCAAATATTTTTGGCCAGAACTAACATCAGAAAGCATTAAAGCTTACTTGTGCAGCATTCTTAAACACCAGGACAACCATGACAGAAAAGAAAAAAACATTTTTCCTCAATTTTATGACTCCAGTGTCGAAAAAGCTACAAATATAAACACACCACATTGATCAACATATTGATTATTTATATTTACATACTGTTTGTACTGTCAATATACTGTAAGCTATATACATATTATTACCAAGAAGGAAAAAACTCTGTACTACCTACCATACATAGGAGAGAAACGCATTCCAGTGTAATTGACTTAAAACCAGCAGAGGAATACAACAACTACATTAACAACTAATTAAGCAGCACAGTCCCCAATAACACAGGGTGAAGATAACTACAGAGCAACTCTTGGGACACTAATAAGAAATGCAGAAATAACGCTAAAATATTTCTATAAATAGAATGGAAACAGAACCATAAATGCAGCTATTACATATAAATGGACAAACATATGGACAACTGAGAGGTATAGTTCAACCGGGGCTGTCTGAGTTTGCTACCTCTCCTACTCCTCTCAACCGCGCTATCGCTTGGGTGAATTGGACTCCCACATGAATTCCCTTCATATTTGTTTCATAAATATTACATATTTCAGTCAGGAAAAGCTAAGACAATAAGTGAATATTATTAAGATGAGTGGTAGCAAAGCAAACCCAAACAGTTGCTACATCAGACTCATGA
>NW_025050754.1:0-13415 GCF_019279795.1 Protopterus annectens
ATAAATAAATAGATAAATAAATAAATAAATAATAAAAATACAATTTTCATTACCAGAATTGTACTAGTATTTACAAGCACTGCATCTATGAAGAAAAATACAGGCAGTTAGAATATCAAGAAAAAGAAATAATAAGCAAACGAAGCACCTCAGTTGGGTCAGTACAGTTTACTTCTCATGTGTCTGACAAAGATTACAAGTAATCACCTTGTTTTTATACTGTCTTGAAAGATGTCGTCTTGCCTCCTTAGACATTCACAGTGTCCTAATCTGGTCATGCAGTTATTTTCAAAAGTGCTGCTAAGTCAAGTTATTTTAAAGAGTATAGACACACACATTTCTTGCTTAGCTTTATAATATTTTCTTATTAATTATCTAACCTTTCTAATAAGAAAGACTATTTATTGTTGCTACAGCTGCAGTTAATATTTATATTATTACTGTTGAATAATTCAGAATTAATGGAAGTTTGCAACTTACAAAGTAATATAAAAGCTTAATAAAAAAACTTCATATAAAATCTGCAGCATGTATATACAAGGCACATCTGCTCCTGTCCTTTATTCTATAGATAATGTATGAAATAGAAGAATATGCATGTTCTTATCCTGTCCTTCATTCTATAGATAATGGCAAGGATTCTCGAAGCCTCCGTGTAAGAGTTATAACTCTTACACGGAGGCTGCAGTTAAACGGAGTGATGTCAGCATGCTTTGCATATTCATGAGAGCATGCTGAATCACACCTAAGTCTAACACGGTCCGTGTAAGACAGTAGGGGGCGTGTCCGTAGGCCGAGCCCTGCAAGCGGACACGCCCCCAGAAGAGTAAAAGTGCCCAAAGTAAACACCCACAACAGAGTCCACGGAAATGTGAATAAACACAACACAACACATGCCCCCACAGACTATGAACATAAAATATATAAATGAACATGTTATATATTTTTTTTAAATTGTAAAGATGTTTGCCCGTGAGTGCGCTCGTTTGCACGGGCGTGCCCGTAGCGCAGCTACAGTTAGCAGTCAGTGGGAAAGCATATAAGAACTAAATATGCAAAGTAAGCCAAGAAACAATAGTGTAGCGGTAGAGATGTTGGTTGAAGAGTAGGCATTCATGGTTCGAGCCCCCCACAACACCAACTTTTATTTTTAGCAAAATAAGCACGAAACAAGTCCCTGACAGACATGTACACATATAAAATCACATTTTATGTAAAATGTAATGAAATAGTCCATTTATTTTGAAGAAATGTGAGGAAGCAAAACAATACAAAAATGCCAGATGTGCCTATAGCTAAGCTACAGTTTAACAAGGTGAATGCATCTGCCCATAGGTGAGCAGTGGTTTAACAGGTGCAAAATGAGTGCCTGTAGCTGAGCAGTGGTTTCACACACTCAAATTGTGTACCCCTAGCTGAGCTGAGATTACTATGTGTGCTGATAGCCAAATGAGGCTTAAACCAGCGCACCCCGTTTGCGCGGAGCTACGTACCGCACCAACAAGCTAACCGACGGGCAAGGTTGAGCAAGCTGTAACAAAACTGCCTTTACACAGACACACCCCCTAGCCTGTCTAGACAGTCAGAAAATATAAAAAGCAGTGACTAGGTTTGAACCCAGGATACCATGCACCATAGTCAAGGTACTGAACCACTAAGCTACGACAGCTGTACTCAGGGTTGCAGTAATAGCACATATATAGGAATGAATAGAAAGTGGAGCATGACAAAGCAGGTCTTGTAAAGTGGATACAATTCCAAAATGGCCAATCACAGAGAAGTGCGGGAAAAACGGCATATATAAGCCCCATAGGCGGGAATACACAGCATAAACGATTGTAGAACTGACTTGCAGCCAGAATTTCAGGTGTAGGTGAGGGTAGTTGCTTTCGAGTACAGAGGTGGGGCGTTGAGGAGTCCAGATACATGGTCTGGCTCCTAGTCCACAATCATGAGGCCCAACTCATGCAGGGCCAAGTCCTGTGGGGAGCATATAGGGCTGAGGCATGGGACCGGTTGGCTCATGATCTTACCAGTGCCACAGGGATTCCAAGGACTTGTGAGCAGGTCCGTCACCACCATGCGGACCTGAAGAGACGCAAGCAGGACCAATTGAACCTTTGGATACAGGAGGCCCGGCAAATGCCCAACGCCCCACTACTGAGTAAGTTACATTTAATTATGTATGTAAGAAATTAAATTAGCTGATATTATGGAGATGTGTATTCCAATATTACTCCATTTATATTACAGCTGCAGGAGTCCATTCTGCGAACCGACGAGCCTATGGTGATAGGCTGGTGCAGTTGCGCCACCAGGCAGGTCAGTAATCCACACCCAGTAACTGTAAAGAAATATAAAAGTATGACAGTTAGCAAAAGAATGCAGTGTAGTCACTAACTAATAAAATGTGCAAGTAACAGTGTAAAAGTGTTTGCAAGTATTGCTTGATTAGAAAACTGTGTTGCAGTCCGAAATCCCAACAGAACAATGAAAATGTATGAAATAAATTCTGAAATAAAGATGCCCCACCTATAATATCATAGTGCACAACCTGCAGCAGGCTGAAAAGTACAGCTGCAGAAGATGAGCAACTCACATGTGTGAAATATATCCCTGTTGAAATACTGAAACATGGCAGAAGTGAGACTGCTGGAAAGGATTGTAATAACTACAGGTAAAACATGTCAATAAAGCCTAGAAGTAAGTACCATCCTGAATAGTAAAATGAAAACAAGTGAGAGGGTGTGAGAAAGAGTCATGAATCCACCAATAAAGTAGTACTAACCCCTGTATAAAGTATACTGCAGTCAGTACAGAATGAAATGAATGTGACAAGTAGAACCAAACTGCAAAATGTGTCCAAAGTGTTGCTGCTGCTGGAATGTGTATCCCAAAATCTGGATATGTTGCTCTCAGTCTGC
This sequence comes from Protopterus annectens, assembly GCF_019279795.1. Taxonomy (NCBI): domain Eukaryota; kingdom Metazoa; phylum Chordata; order Ceratodontiformes; family Protopteridae; genus Protopterus; species Protopterus annectens. The sequence goes on from NW_025050754.1 coordinate 2,925, forward strand.
AATATGCAGATAGTATGATTGTCTGAAATATCAAACATCCACAGTTGTCTATAGCTATATAAAGCAAATGTAGCAGGATGATGTTGCTGAACAAAGCCAGATATGAACGTGTATGAATAACAATAAAATGTATATTGATGTAGCATGAACAGTCCTATCACCAAAGCGAAGTAGTTATCATATAGGAAACTGTAGTTAGAACAGTAGTGTGTATATATCTGTAGCTGTTAGAAATGTACAGCATATGTATTGGTATTCGAAAGTGTTAATAATATTTTCTTCACCCTTCCCTATAACCACATATAATCCATTCCACGTGAAAATGGTATGTACAATCACAATTAACACCCCTGGACATTTGTCCTGATGGGTCCTAAATATTTGCATGTCCGTTGATGCATCTGCCCTGTTCATACATCCAAACCTGATGGCCTGTTGCCATCAATCAACCCTGCATGTTGTTGGACTGTGTATTGCTGTTCAAATTATGCATGTGTTATGCTTGCTGTTCAATGGTGTGAATATCTGGGTGTTTGGTTAATGGGAATACTAATGCATGCTGTTACAACTAATTGCGAATGGTATTGTATGTTACTAACCCAAACTGTCATGACATAATGCAAAACATAGAACGAAAGGGAAGGCGGGTCGCAGCGAACCCATCTCTCCCACCTCAGCTGGCGAGTGCACCTGGTACTAGTGCCCAGTCTGGACCCTCCTCCGGTGGCCCTGTGCCACCTGCAGGTGGAAGCACTGCAGGGGATGGGGCTTGCCCCCCCTCTGCAAGTGTGGCAGGAGGAGAACTACCACTCACCATCCATAGCGTCCGGACTGTGGTGCGTAGGGAGATTCTGGACTCTGTTCTCGAGCCCCTACGCCAGCTTGAGGCACGGGTGGCACAACTTACGGGCATGCCTGTTGCCCGGCCTACACAGCCCCCAGCACAGCCCCATGCTGGGCAGTGAAGGAACAGTGGCAACTGCCTATGGGTGGGGATATCAGTTCCACTGTTGCCATCTGTGGGCTCATGGGCTCTGTATATCCAAACCTCCGTCCCCGTCAATTGTGTAACCCCCCCCACACGTGTCATACACTGCCCCTGTATGCGTCTTGTTTGTCTTGTCTGTTGACCTACCCAACCTACCTCCCCAGCTATACCGACTTCCCTCACCTGACATACCACTCTCACCTGAAAAAAAGGGCACTCTGTACCCACAAAAATTACGCCCCATACATAGCTGCCCATTCCGCACATATGTCTACCAGACATGGAAACTATCAATAACAATTGGCTGTACAACAAGTATTACTGTTGTCCTTACACCTCTCTCAGGGGTGGAAGGTATCAAATGTCACACCAAATTACAAACATATGCACAGCTGTTGCTGATGAAGAAATGGGCAGCTATGGGCCTTACCTACATCCCTCCTGCAAAACCCAAGCTTGTTTCCCTACTGTCTTACCCTCTTTGTGACCCCTTTTTCACCACTTTCCTGTCTCCCCATTTTCATTTCTTTCAAAGAAAATAGCACGGGTGTGTGCAAGAGTAAGCATGTTTAAGCGGTTGTAAGTGGGTGTGCGTTTGTGTGCACGGAGCTAAACACCAGTGCAAAAAGCGTGAGCTCCGCCAAGAAACCAGCGCTAACCTGGTTACAACTGCTTAAAAGTGCCTTAGTCACTTTGATTGACAGGTCCTGTAGTCAGTTCAGAAGCAAAATAAAATCCCACTGGCAGTCGCGAACCCAGGAAACAGTAGTCTGCATGACTTACCACTAAGCCATGACTGTTATACAAGAACATTGTGCTAAAATAAATATATCATGTAATAGTAGGAATGAATGTAAAGGGAATATAGGCTGTGTAGTACACAACGCATGTCATTTAGAATTACTGTCAAAACTAGTGGATTTCCATAATAGTAGTGTGTGAACAGAAAGAGCCATGCTAGTTGGTAGCTAGTAGGTAATAATGTCACTGTAGCACCTTGCAAGCCACACACATACTCACAGCAGGATAATCACTGCCATACCCCACAACCTCTTACAGGAACACATCCGGACCAAGTAATAAAATATGTGGAGCAAAGGCCCAAAACCAGGGACACATTACAAATAATGTTACAACAAACGCAGACAGTTGAGAGAGTAACAGGGTCTGCATTTTGTGGGATGTTTGGAAGGGTATGAAGTCTGAAACATTAATGTTTCACACTATATTCCGACCTGAGCCCAGAGTGATTTGCCAGAAAAAGCTGTGCATGAGATATTGACCAAAATATGAGGCAGTAATGTGGATAACCTGCAAATAATTGTACACATGAGAGGTCTGACACCACCATATTTTAATAGTTAAAAGCCTAGACATACCAACAGTGAATGACTTACAGGGATGCCCCACAGACTCCATGTGAAATGTACAAACAGTAGGCAGAAAGGTGTGACAACACATGCAGTGGTAACTATGGAGTCCTGAAAGTATTCACCACTTGCATGGCAGAATAAGTGTAGTAATACATATGCTCATGCTAACCCACAGTCACAACTGCAGCATAACAGACAATTTAATGGGTGTACCCCACTGATATGTACCATTCCATGAGGCAGATAACAGATGAACCTGAGAGTCTCTGGGGCCTGCTCAGCAGCATACTCAAATACCTAATAGATGTCAAGGCCCACACCATGGCCAGACCACACAGCATGCTGTAACACCCTAGCAGATATAGCAAGCATTTCAAGGTGTGAATGTACATGGAAAATAGGAAAGCTACAGCAGCACACTACAGTCAGGACACCTAGCAGGCATACAAGTAGTGACTATAAAGGGCAAATATTGAAGCCTTAGCAACAAAGTGCAAATAAAAGTGAAAGGAAAGCACACACACACACACATTAACAGTAGTAGTAGTTGTAGGTGTCAGTGTACATACACAGTTAGTACAGGAAACTGGAGAAATGAATGGAGGAATGTTAATCTACAACATTGCTGGAAATTTGAGAGAGATACCAACCTTTACACTCACAGAACATTGTCCACAGCATACCAGCATGGTCCCTGCCCTTAAAATCTGAAAGGTCTACACCTATCTCACATACCTTTTTATAGCACTGTTCTGAAGTCACAGTGAGAACTGCAATCAGTACACAACTGGCTGCATGCAATTAGCAAATGCTGGCTAACAATTGGTGCAGAGGCCATCACATGGGCATATGCAGATACCTACAAAAGTATGCTGTACTCCCAGTCCACACATGCAATACTTTCATTGCACCCTGAGGAGGGCGTGAGAGACAGACAGACAGAGAGAGAGAGAGAGAGAGAGACAGAGACAGAGATAGAGAAAACTGAAATTAAGCAGACACAAACAAAACTGTTCAGCAACAGCCACCTGAAAGCTGACAACTGGGAAGTGGAGCAGCAGGATAGAAAACCAGATGGCAACATAAGCAGTTGTGACAAACACAGGTAATGTAAAGTAATACCATAAAGGTCTACATACTGTGAACCCCCCATATGTGTCATTGGTCTGTATCCATATGTATATGAAGATGTGTAAAGGGCAGGGGACATACAGCAACTATCAGTGAAGGCTGTACATACATCTGTATGTGAGAGCATCTATGTGCACATATCAGTGTAGGTTGACTGTAGGTTGTAGTGCAATGTACAAAGTAGGTTTCACAGTTATGTATGGTTGGCAGTATGTTAGTGTGTGTATACAGTATGGTAGACAAACATGTTGATATACCTGTCTATCATATGGATACGTATGTATGTCAAAATATGTATGTATGCATATATATATATATATATATATATATATATATATATATATATATATATATATATATATATAGCATATATGTATACATACATAGAGAGAGATGTAGGAATACATAGACAAATGTAGACAGAATATGTAGAAACATATATATGTAATGCACACATGCAGATATAGATATATGTAGATACATATACATGAACAGACTGATCTGACTATCTACAGGTATGACTGTATATGACGACCTCAACACCCCCTGTCCCACCTCTGTCACTCTCACCCCTCTGTGTGTCCCTCCACATCTATAACAATATATGCACATCAATATATATATGTGTATATGTATACAGATATATATATATATATATATATATATATATATATATATATATATATATATATATAAATATATATATATATATATATATATATGTATATACATATAAGATATATATATATATATATATATATAGAGAGAGAGAGAGAGAGAGAGATGTATATATATCCTGAGTGAGGCACATGTTTACAGATATATTGCAACAGGTGTCTGGTGACAAAGGCATGGAGTGAACACCAGTGTCAAAACCAGAGTACCATACCCCATTTCAAATCACCTACACCAGTAACCACCAGATATGTGCTTGGCTGCCCATCACTGCATGTGTCAGGGGTGAACAGGGTCAAAAATGTGTACAATAGTGGCCCCAATGATATTCACAGTGGCACACTATTCCTGGAATACCTGCACATGGTATGTGTCAGCAGACATGGTGTGTCAACTATGGACATGTAGGTCGGTGTACCCCTCCACACCACATAATGGATGCCATGGTATGGACCTCACATGACAGCTACAGATATGGAGAAGGACACAGTGACATGGACAACACTGTGACAATGCACTGAAACACATTACCAATGCACAGTGACTGACAACACCACAAAGTACACACATAATACCCACATAGAGGTTACCACTCCATGATTTACATACATAAGTCACACCCATGACAGATGTCCAACAACCATAGTAACACCTCACATCATCCACAACCTAAATGACTACTGTGTGTCGTCCATGCCACCACAATAGAGAGCACATGTGTAGGTAAAAGTCCCTACCCACAGATAAGACATACCCTGCAATAAACCACACAGTGTTAAGAAGCAAGACTCCCCATGAATACATATCACACATACCCCTGCTGAATGTTAGTCAGATAGGTAATATGCCATATGAGTCACCCTGTGTAACTGTGCGACCGCAGCAGGTACCATCACACCACATGTGTCACAATGGTCAGGGTAGCAGAACAGTATGCTGCTGTAGTCCCAGGAGCAATAGCATATTGTATAGTATTGTATTGTAATGTAATGTAATGTATTGTGTTGTATTGTATTGGTATGGTGAGGTGCCTCCTTCGTGGAGTGGAACCACTGCTGCTGTGCGCCAGTGTACAGGTACATATCCTGTAGTCAGGCTAGTGTTACATAGCACTTATATATGTGTGTTTAGCTCCTGTCAGAGTTTATGTAGCAACTAATTCCTCAAACAGCAAACACCAATCCTCGGGCTCGACCAGAGAAAATACTCCAACAAGCTGATGAAAAACCACTGTTTAATACAATAAAACTAAATAGATCAATATGTAAAGCTCTATTACACAAGGTTTAGCGCTTTCATCTGATACACTCCAGACTTCATCAGAACCAATTGGCTCCTTAATTAGATTGATTTTATACCTATTTAGGTGCCAAAAATACAGTTATTTGATGTGATCAAAAAGTGTTAAATATTAAAAATTAAAACATATACTCATACTCATATAATAACAAATAATAAATACATTATACACTCTTGCATCAATAAAAAGCATTATACCATACAGTATACATCTAATTATTCAAAACTCATAGTACTATATGTGTGGTGTGTATAATGCAATAGCTCATTACATGTTATCACTGTTACTTGGGTACCTAGGATAACTCCCCCTATATATTTTAAAAAACTTTAAAAAACTTTAAGAAACTTTAAGTAAGTCCACTGGATGGATCATATGCTGGGTTGTTAATTCAATAACAAAAAAGGTTTTAAACTTATACTATCATTTATTCCAGGAGGTGTCGTGGCGTCTAAACATATCTGCCATTTACTCTCTACCCATGCTAAATAAGTTTTCCAATTCCCTCCTCTATCTTCCAAATCTACCTGGTCAACAATGGCAAAACTGAATGTATGTTCCTTACCCCTATCAATTACATGTTTACTAAGGGCATTGTCAGTATCACCTTTCTTGATCCTATACAGATGTTCATAAATTCGTGTTTTGAACTTCCTTTCGGTTTTGCCTATATAATAGGCCGGGCACTTGGTACAGGTGGCTAAATATACTATACGCTGCGTATTGCAATTCCCATTCCTACAATATATAATGGATTTAATTACATTATTTAACCTAATTTTCTTACTGTCATTTATGTACTTGCATTGGTTGCATGTTCCACATTTACTGGTACCCTTATTTCTTATAGTATGTATCCCTTTTTTTCCTTGATCTAAAATCCTTTTCAAATTGCTACCTGTTTTATATACTCTAATAGGATACCTTCCTACTATGTGTCTTATAGTACTAGAGCATGAAATTAAATCCCAATGCTTTCTAAGAATTTCTCTTACCAAATTTGTGTAGGGATTAAACACTATCACACATACTTTGCTGTCTCTCTCCTCTGCAGTCCTTGGGGTAGAAGCCATATTTCTCCCCAAAAGGGGTAAATATTTCACTCCCCATTGTTCCTTAACATAAGTAGTCACTCTTTCAAGCATAGCTATGGGATAACCTATATCCTGAAATAATTTATACACAACTTCTAACTCCTTTATCATAACATCCCTTGATGAAGACATACGTGCAACACGTATACATTGTCCCTTGACAACGTTCCTAAAAATGTGTGGGGGATGACAGCTACCATATTGAATATAGTCGTTTGAAAAGGTCAATTTTCTATACAACTTCAAGGCAAAGTCAGTCCCCGTATTACTAATCCATGTATCTGAGTAGGCTATACCTACCTTATCCATTTGATAAGTTAATTTCAAAAAATCAGTCGTGTTGTTTAAAAATGCTATAAATTCGGGAATCAATTCAATGGGACCTTTCCAGATGATAAAAAGGTCATCCAAAAACCTCGTGTACAATCTTATATATTGATAATAATCACTTGTAAACACGTGTGTATTTTCCCACTCCAACATGACTAAGTTGGCAAAAATAGGGGCACATGAAGCTCCCATAGCAACTCCCCCGAGTTTGTCTGAAATGCTTCCCTTGAAAGTAAATGTAATTATGGTCTAATATGAGTCCCATCATATCTATAGTAAGGTTAATTTTATCCCAACTTAATCCAGAGTACTTACTCAGACTCTTGTAAAAATAATCCAAACCAATAGGACCCTGAAGGCAGGAAAAAAGATCTTTAACATCTACGGTGAGGAAGACTAGATCAGCATCCCATACGTCCATAGTCAATTTGCTCAAAAAATCCCATGAGTCTTTAACAAGGTGTGACACCTTAGTTTATACTTGTTTCGTCCATTGATCAATGGTTACACCAAGTTTAAATGTTTTTGATTTAGACCCAGAAATAATGGGTCTAAAAGGAGGGTTCTCCAAGTTTTTATGTATTTTGGGGATACCTATTATATAAGACATAATGGGGAATTCCATTCTCAAATATTCGTAAAGCTCACTACTAATACAATTATCTAATAGATATTCCTCTATAGCCAGGTCTATACGCCTGTATCTGATGTTGATTTGATTAAGAGAAATCTGTTCATAGTTACCTGACTCATATATTATGTATAGCTGTCTGGTATTGTTGACAATCAAAAATCACGATACCTCCACCCTTATCGGGCTTCATAATCCTGATCTCTTCATTCAAAACTAGTTCTTCTAAACATTTCCTTTCATTTTTATTCAAATTATCATTAAAATTACAAGAATAATTCTGATTACCCTTTATGTCCCTGTACAGCATATAGATATCTTTACATACCATTTTCTCATATGCTGCAATTTGGGTATTCATAATGGGGATGAAGGAACTTTTCTTGACTAATCGAGATTTATTTTTATATTCCTTATTGCAATCATTAAATTGCACAGCCAAGTTTAACCTCTGACAAAAAAGCTTGATTTCTTTTATGACACCAAATAAATTAAAATGTACCGTAGGAATAAATTTAATTCCTTTGCTAAATACTGAAAACAATTCATGTGTTATAATGAAATCTGTGTAATTATACACATTAAATCCACAGTAACTATGTACCTTAGGGATTGATAGTGAGCCAGTCACGTTACCCATAGTTTCCCCTACACATGTGATGTTTTGATTATTTATAACCTCTCCTAGCTTACTAAGCGAGAGAGACTCATCATTCAGTCTAAGTTTGTTGTGGGATACACTAAGAAGAGGGACCCTACCCACCAATGAACTTGTAGCCGTTTCATTCAGTATCTCCTTTGATATTGCTTAGGAGCCGGATAGAATCTCCTGCCCTGAAAATTTTCCTCTTCATTAAACCTATTGTTTCTGTGTCTTCCCTTTGTTTGTGATACAACAAAAGCACCATCATTGTCTGCATTATGTTGTGGCCAAACATATGCTCTACCACTTTTATACAGTTGTAAATCTCTTTCAATTTTATTGACTTTTCTATTGTAAACACTATTTGCCCTATTGTTGGCATTTTGGAATTGTTTTGTGTATAAATCTTGCCATTGTATAAAATTGACATCATGTACTATAACATCATTCAACTCTTCTACTTCATGTAAAATAACTGCAATTTTCTCATCATTACACTTCATAAGTTGTTTCATATAAGTGAAACCAAACCCATCAAACATCTTATTAAATTCAGACTCAACCACAGAGTTATAAACAATACCTAAAGGTAATTTAAAAAAACGTAAACCTTTAGGGACTACTTGTAACTTTAAACATTTATCCAGATATGCATTGTCAGTTTTGGCACTCCTTAACTGTACAAGTTTTTTACCTAATAAATATATTTTAGATTTTACATCATCTGCAGTGGCACAAGATACATTTCTAATAGTCATGTTCTTATAGTCAGACTTCCCAACAAAATCATATTCGTCAGCTAAAAAGTCATTTAGAACTTTTAAAATTTGCGTGCAATTGCTCTTATTTTCATGAGTTGCTCGAGCTTTAACATAACCATTCCTTGGACTAGATATATTATCCCTAGTAACAGTACCTTTTTTAAAATCTACTCCTTTGCTAGTAATAGCAGAATAAGTCCTTTGTTGTTCACGCTGCTTGGGTCGCGCTCCCTTTCTGATGTTTTCTTCGTTGCTGTGGAACAAGCTGAAATCAAAAGTGAAATCAGCTTCCAATGATAAGTTATCGTTCGTGTCTTTTACATCCAAGTTTAACCTTGGTGTTGTAACCTCGCCTTGGCCGTTAGGTATTTCACACTCACTGTTATTTTTGGCAGAATCCGACTGTACCATTTGTGCTGCTCCTGAAGAAACCGGCAGTTGTTGCTTAGCGGATTCTCCGCTTTGCATAACAGTTTCAGTTAGTTTCCCTACTAGGTCCAACAGTCGATTGACGTCAGATTGAAGCGACGTTACTTCAGACCGCAATGTAAGGTATTCCTCTCTGCTCAATGAAGCCCCCGAAGGATCTGTATCAGCCATAATATGACTAGTAAAAGAATATGTGAACGCAACCAACTAATTCCTCCAAACAGCAAACACCAATCCTCGGGCTCGACCAGAGAAATTACTCCAACAGGCTGATGAAGAACCACTGTTTAATACGATAAAACTAAATAGATCAATATGTAGAGCTCTATTACACAAGGTTTAGTGCTTTCATCTGATACACTCCAGACTTCATCAGAACCAATTAACTCCTTAATTAGATTAATTTTATACCAATTTAGGCGCCAAAAATAGAGTTCATTGATGTGGTCAAAAAGTGTTAAGTATTTAAAATATTAAAACATGTACTCATACTCATATAATAACAAATAATAAATACATTATACATTCTTGCATCAATAAAAAGCATTATACCATACAGTATACATCTAATTATTCAAAACTCATAGTACTATATGTGTGGTGTGTATAATGCAATAGCTCGTTACATGTTATCACTGTTACTTGGGTACCTAGGATAACTCTCCCTATATATTTTAAAAAACTTTAAAAAACTTTAAGAAACTTTAAGTAAGTCCACTGGATGGATCATATGCTGGGTTGTTAATTCAATAACAAAAAAGGTTTTAAACTTATACTATCATTTATTCCAGGAGGTGTCGTGTAAGCATTCTAAACATATCTGCCATTTACTCTCTACCCATGCTAAAATAAGTTTTCCAAAATTCCCTCCTCTATCTTCCAAATCTACCTGGTCAAAAATGGCAAAACTGAATGTGCCCCTTACCCCTATCAATTACATGTTTACTAAGGGCATTGTTGGTAATACTACCTTCTTGATCCTATATGATAGTATTCCCATTCCTACAATATACATTTTATATATTGTAGGAATGGGAATTCGTAATATGCATTTAGCACCTGTCACCCTATATAGGGAAAAGAAATTCAGACTTTATGAACATCTGCATAGACTATTATATGTCCAGTCTCACTTT
>NW_025050755.1:0-13383 GCF_019279795.1 Protopterus annectens
GAATGAGTGATCTGGGTGATTAATGATATGTTTTGCAAGTGCATTCTCCATTTTTTAAATTTTTGATGGCATAAATATGTTCATACAGCCTGTCCCTAAGTCTTTTATCCATCTTACCAATGTAGAAGATGGGACATAGTTTACACTTGGCTAAATAAACTATACTTCTGGAATTACAATTGAACCTTCCAGTAGATGAAAAATTATGATTCTTAACCGTAAAGGAACAACCAGTGTTGATAAACCTGCAATAAGGGCAAGCCTCACACCAAAACATGTCCTTTATCCTTGAATTACTTGCCTTTTTGCTTCCTAGCAAAGACTTCAGATTTTGTCACCTTTTAAAAATGACTACTGATTTTGTGGTTAGGCTATCCTTCACATTCACATCCACCTTGATTAAATCCCAATTCTTAAATAAAACACATTTCAAAAGGTGGGCTTTATTGCTAAATGGGGTGATAAAAGGATGAAGAAAAATCAATGTTGGTATCCATATGTAAATTGATAGCTTGATCACTGATGACATTGGTCATCATCACCTGTTCCATACGGGAATCATTTAAAATTGCTTTGCAAAAACCAGTAGATCTTTTAAAAGTTACTTCATCAAATATTTCATCCAGCAAAACCTGTGGGTAACCACACTTGAGGAACATATCCCTCAAGAGATGGCATTCAACTAAGAATTCCTCAAAATCAGAAACCATTTAAGCTGCTCGGACGAGTTGTCCTTTGATAACTGATTTTTTATGGTTTCCTGGATGGGAGCTGGAAAAGTGTAAGAAAGAGAGTAGGTTTCTTTCCTAAAGATGGCAGCTATATAATAATGTCTAGCATGGTCCTTGGTCAAATGTATATCCAAATAAGAAATACTCTCCCCTTGAAAATCACTGGTAAATCTAAGGAATTCAGTAGTACTATTCATATAATCCAAAAGTTGTCTAAAAACGATCTCGTTACCTTTAAAGATGATAAAAATATCATCCAGGTAGCGTGTATAAAAATAAATGTACTTGGAAAAAGGATTATTATTCAACAAGTATTCCTTCACCCAGAAAACCATCACAAGGTTAGAAAAGCTGGCCCCACACGGTGATCCCATGGCTACCCCCTTTGTCTGCACATAATAAGAATCTTTGAACAAGAAAACATTTTTCATAAGAATTAGATCTAAGAATTCTTGCACCAAGTATAATTCATCATTATCAATGCCTTTACTGACCAGTAACTCACTGACCCAGTCTATACCCAGGTCATGTGGGATCACTGTTGTTATAGTATTAGGATCTCAAACAATGTTGAGTCACCAGCTTACGGAAATCTTCCCTGAGCAACATGTGTGAACAAACTTTTATGTGAATGCCAGTGACTGAAAATATGAAAACAAAGCTGTATGAAAATACAATGCCTGTCTAAAAGGGCATCAGCCAAGATAAGATAGTGCTTATGAATAATTTCTCTTTTATCAAGGCATAATTATTAATATAAATAAATATTTATATTTAAAATAATTCCTCTGAAACAAGGGTCACACACTGACACACACTGATGTATTGTAACAGCAGGAATGGCTATTCTATTAGAAGTTATATAAAACATGTATTAATCAGTACTTTTCTATTTCTATCAAACATTCCTAAATTATATGTGTAAAGAATGCAAATAATGTAAAATACATGATTTGTAAAATGTACATATATGCCATAAACATCAAAGAATAAAAAAAATGTATATAATTCTACTTCATACATCATCTATAGAATGAATGACAGGGGCAGATGTTGTGCCTTGCATATACATGCTGCAAAGCTGCAGAGTTTATATGAAGTTTTTATTAAGCTTTTGTATTGTACTCCTCTGTAAGTTACAAACTTTCATTAATTCTGAATTAACAGTAGCAATAGTGTAAACTGCAGCTGTAATAATAATAAATACTCTTTACAAATGTTATGATAAGACAATTAAACAGGAAGAACATATGATGACAAAGCAAGAAATGATTACTCTGTACTTGTTACCAAAAAAAGGAAAACTTATTGTATAGTAATTCCACAGAAATAGTCTGCTTTTAAAATAACTTGTAATAGCTGCATGACCAATTTAGGACACATTGCATGACCAACTTAGGACACAATGTATATCTAAAGAGGCAGGATTACATTTGTCAAGAACTGTATAAAAATTCTGTACTCACTGATGTATGTTGTCAGTCAGTTAAATCAGCCAAACTAGCTAGTCAAGGAATAATAAAAACTGTACTGACTCTGGGATGCGTTGCTTTGCTGATCATTTATTTTTCTTGTTCTTCTGACTGCCTGTATTTTTTTCCTCATAGGTGCAGTGCTTGTAAATTACACTTTGGTGCCAAAACCCGGGAGGAAGCAAAGCAGAAAGTGCAGAGGTGGGAAAGTTGAAGTAAAATTGAAATATTGCGGAAAGGGCTTGGCTTTTAAAAGTCACCGGGTAAAGAAAGAACCAGAATCCTCAAGGCTGGATCAGTTTTCCTCCGTGGAATGAAGGAAAAACAAGAATCCCCAAGGCTGGATCAGTTCTCCTCCATCGAATCTCATACGCAGGAAAAGTAGGTGGAATTAAAAGCTGTGCAGCTAACTTCCCAGCAGGATTTCCACACTGCCAAAATAGGGTGAGACTCTAGTCTTTCTGTTGTTTGTAGAGTGCACTAAAGCTTTGTTCTCTGTAGTTACATGTGTAATCTCTAATCCATGAGGCATGCGGTTAAAGGAATTTGCTTGGTAATAAGATTTTTAAATATGGTAGGGCTAAGTCATCACAGTTGTTACAACTAGAAACTATTACACCTGAAAAACTGAATTTTAAAAGTAACAGTATTAGAGATTTAATCCAGGATTTTATACCAGGAAAAGTGCCTGTAGCCAAATCTAGAAACAGATATGTATTAAGATTTGATAAACCATTTCGGGGGGAGGGAGCCTAAGGAAAATCTGAAAGTGTTACTGAGGAAATGTCTCAGGAAAAATCTGACAGTTTTGTTTCTCTGAAGGAAGAGAGATGTCAGATTCTAAAAATACCTCAGAGAAAGCTAAGGCATTAAGGTTAATTTTATCTCCTAATTTTCCCAGATTTGAAAAAGTTATAAACCAAGCAGATAGTGAAGGTAATAATTCACAGAGAGGAGCTCCACAATGTTTATTAAATATTATTCATGGGTCAGTCAAAAGCAACAAATTAAAAAAAAGAAGTCCTATTTTTAAACTGCCTTCTTTGATTTACAGTTTTGAGTTTACAGAGTAGGGAAAACCAAATCAAAATAAAAGAGATTTTGTTAAGAAAACGTTAATTTCAGCTCTCTTACAACAGTTTTATGTGTACATTAGAATAACACAGAGCTATAGAAGCTTTGTAAAAAAAATATGTTCCCACTTACAGGAAAGTGTAAAAGGATCAAACAGACAAGTAAAAGAGACAGCAGATGAACTAACAGCTTTACATAATGAAACGAAAGAAAAAGATCACTAATACCACATGCTCAGATTTGGGTAAGAAACCACTTAGATACATATTTAATAGATACAGGGGCTGCAGTAAGTATTACTACAAGAACATTCCCGGGAACAAAAACTATAAATTTGCAAGGATTGGGAGGAAAAATCTCTCAAGCTCAAGTAAGTCTCCCTGTAGAAACAAAGATAGGGGAAGACACCTTCCAGCATGCATCAGGTCCTCATCTAAAAAACATCACTGGAAATGATATCGTAAAACAAAGAGGTTACATTATAGATTTGTGTAACAGAGAATTGATTAAGGGACCATTAAATGGAGTATTAGTCATCTCTGAAGCATTAGGCAAATACAATGTCAAAGACCCAGGACAGTTTGATTTAGTTGAGTTATTAAAAACACCAAAGCAAGAGTTGGCTCAGCTAATTTATCGCTATCAGGATATTTTTGGCAAACATAGGAATGCTCGTGGACAAGTCCCTAACTTTATTCTTAAAGTAAGAGGCAGTCCCAAGAAACCTATAAAACAATACCCAGTAAAGAAAGAGGCAGAACAGGCAATACTAAATACTGTGAAAGCTTTAGAAGCTCAAGGGGTAGTGAGAAAAGTTAATTCACCAGCTAACAGTCCATACTGGCCTGCACAGAAGTCAGATGGAAGTTATCATCTTACTATTGATTACAGAGAATGTAATACGGTGATACCTCGTTCTTTGCCAATAGTAGGAAGCATGCCTGATCTTATTGCTCAGATTCAGGAAAAAAATTAAAATTTTCTCCACATTAGATGTGAGTAATGGTTTCTCAAGTATTACTCTAGATAAAGACCCACAATGGAAATTTGCTTTTATTGTAGAAGGCCAACAATATACTTGGACAAGAATGCCTCAGGGCTTTCATAATACTGCAACAGTTTTTCATCATGTAATGCATAAAATACTAAAACCACTAGAATGTAGACCTTCTATTATTCAATATGTGGATGACATACTTGTAGAAACAGAAACTGAAAAGCAGCAGTTAAATGCACTAGCAGAAATTTTCCAAGCAATAAGATATTCAGGATTAAAACTGAACCATAAAGATTCAGTTTATGAAAGATTGTTACTTTCTTAGGTGTCACGGTATCAGCAGGACAAAGAAGCATTAGTGAAGACAAAAAGCAACTAATCAGACAGTTACCAATTCCAGTTACTGTCACAGGGTTAAGGCAAGCCCTAGGAATCTTTGGATTCTCAAGGGAGTGAATACCAAATTATACAGAAAAAGCGAAACCCTTGACTAATATACTTAAAGGAAACAAACAGGGAGATGAACTTCGCAATTGATATGATGAGTCACTAGCAGCTTTCTCTAAGGTCAAGGAAAAACTCATTTCTGCACCTGCTTTGAGTATCCCAGAAAGAGATAAAGAGTTCATCATACAGTTTATACACAATGGTCTAACTATGATGGCCATAGTGTTGCAAAAAAGAGGATCTCAATATCAGGTTTTGGGTTATTATTCCCGAGCTATGAGTCCAGTTGAGAAAGGAATGAGAGAATGTGAGAAGCAAGCCATCATAGCAGAATGGTGTACTGAAGTAACATGCCATATGATTCAGGGCTCTCCAATTGTGCTACAGACCAAACATACTCCAGTGAAATACATGTTAGAAGGAAATCCAAAGGGCATGAATAGTGCATGACTTGGTAGAATCACTGCAAGTCTTGCAAGTCAGGAAGGAGGAATCAGAGTAGAAATCCCTCGGATTAAGTTTTTACCAGAACTGTTTAATTACCAAGGGGAATCTCATGAGTGTCCTGACTTGGCAAATGAAGAAGAACACTTAAGGGTGGGCACCCAAACTATTGAAGGAGCATCAGAATTGTATACAGATGGATCCAGATTCTGGAGCTCTGAAAGAGGGTGTTTTGTGACTGGATAGGCAATATCCAATGCAGTGACCAAAGAACACAAGAAGGGTAGTCTCCCAAGGGGATGCTCAGCACAAAGAGCCAAACTAGAAGCAGTTAAACAAGCCTTGTTATTGCCCAGTCCTGTAAACATTTATACAGACAGTGAATATGTAGTCCAAGTCTTAACATCATCTCTTCCCATTTGGGCCAGGAGAGGTTTGATTACAGCTGATGGTAAACCAATCAGTCATCAGGAAGTGTTGACAGAAATTTGGAGTTTGATAAAATATGACAATCCTTCTACAGTGAGTATAAATAAGGTCAAAGCTCACACCAAAAATGAGGTACACAGTCAGGCTAATAAAATAGTAGATCAGCTAGCAAAAGAAGGGTCCCTTGACTCCAAAAAAACTTATCCAATACAAAATGTTCCTCAATACTGGGCATGGGAAACAAATGACATGGAAGAAAAACAAATAAGGGAAATGGTACAAAATATTCTGAATAAGTGCCAAATACAAATGGACTTACCTCCAGAACCTTTACCTTTACATTGTACAGCTTACTTTTGTAGAGATCAGTGTACAGAGTATGAACATAGAGAGGAAAGTGAGGTAGGTAAAATTACCCAAATCCAGTGTGATGGGATCATCATAACACCAAATGTATGTGGATTAACAGTGACAGGAACAGATGAAATGAAGCCATTATGGGGTCCTGAATTTGAACAAGGTGCTCACATGACCTTAAATGCAAAAACAATCAAAGATAATCAGCAGTTAGGAAGCTTAGTAAAAATTCTAAGAGAACAGCCAGACATCATTAAGAAAGAGAAGATAGAAGAATTTGAAATAAATCAACAAAATGAATGGAAATGGGTTAGATTTCCAGAACCTTGGTCGATACCAAGAGAATTCAAAAAAGGTCCTTTAGACAGGGTATAAACAATTGAGCCTGAAAGAGGAAAAATGTTGCTAACTTATTATCATAATTTCCTAGGTCATCCAGGAAGGGAAACACTACAACAAAGTGTTAGTTCCAGATTTAAATGGAAAGGAATGACAACAGACATCCAACATCATGTAGATAGAAGTGTCACATGTGCCATGCACAATGTGGGAAAATGAAATAGGAGAAAACAATATAGACTCCCACAAGCATTGGGACCCTGGGAAAGGGTACAAATGGATTTTGTAGGCCTCTTCCAACAGCACCAGAAGGGTTTTGTTTCTTACTTTGATAGATGAATATACTGGATGGGTGGAAGCTCAGCCAACAAAAGAAAGAAGATGCAAACTCAGTAGTTAGAATAATAAGTGAAAGAATCATTCCAACATGGGGAGTGCCCTGAGAAATACATAGTGATCAAGGGACTCACTTTACTGGAAAAGTGACAAAACAAATGTGTAAAACTTGGGGAATCAAGCAAAGGTTTCATACTCCTTACCATCCTCAGAGTTCTGGAAAAGTCAAAAGAGCTACTAGAACTCTGAAGGAAGGATTAAAGAAAATGATTTCTGAGTATGGGAATCATTGGGTAAAACATTTACCCAACATTTTGATTAAGATGCAAAATTCTCCTCAGGGATGTGGGTTAACTCCACATGAACTAATGGTGGGTCGACCTATGAATTTACAAGCAGGATAAATCCATTATGGGATACCATTAGAAGAAACAAAATTGTGGGACCAGCTCCAAGACCAAATCAGTTGGGTAAAAGAAAGTCTGGGAAGCTGGACAATCCCATAATCTAGAGCTGTGTAAACAAAATGAGATTTGGGAATCGAGGGAGGTACAATTGGAACAAAGAGATCTTGTAATGTTCCACCAGTTTGGAAATACAAGTAAATGGGATTCAAAATGGATAGGACCCTACATTGTTACCAAAGTGGGTTAGTGGCTGTACAAATCCAGCCATATAAAAATCAGCAACCAAAAAAAAAAATGGTTGGATTCATAAAGATCATGTTAAAAGATTAAAATGGAGGGGAGAAAGCTGAATAACTTATAAAAATGTAATAACTGATATAAATGGACATAATATCAGACACAACCAATAAGAACACGATTATTTTCTCTTCCAGCAAATATCAAACCATGAAAATCCTGATATTAATCGTGATCCTGACGAATTTTTACTCCTCAATACAAGGAAAGGTGAACTTCAATACCTTTACCAAATCATTGCAATTGTACTCAGAAACTTTGAATTCTAAACAATGTTGGATCTGTGGTGAGATACCACAAGAGGCAAACAGTGGAATTCCATTACGACCTATTCCATTTACCCTTCTGGAAATGTTGAATCTCACAAACTAAGACTGTGTTCCAAGGACGGACTCTTTCCCAAAGACAGATCCTTTCTTGAGGCTTGTCCATACAAATGTGACTGCTGATGTTTGTTTACTATGAGAAGGAACAAGTAATCACCCATTTATTGGGAAAAGTCCTTGTAGTATTATTTATGCTACCCAAA
The DNA here is from genome assembly GCF_019279795.1 of Protopterus annectens. Classification (NCBI taxonomy): domain Eukaryota; kingdom Metazoa; phylum Chordata; order Ceratodontiformes; family Protopteridae; genus Protopterus; species Protopterus annectens. The sequence goes on from NW_025050755.1 coordinate 7,860, forward strand.
ATGCCAGTGAACAATGTTTTGAGCATTTTAATGTAATGAAACTCACTGGACATTTAAAAAAGCTAAAATTACACATTGGGTTACAACATGGATGGTTCCAATTCGAACAGGCATATATTACATATGTGGTAATAAAGCCTACAAATGGCTTCCTGAGAACTGGACTGGATAGTGTTATTTGGGACATGTAATTCCATCCATTAGACATACTACATTGCCTAATTCTAATATTAGAAATGTTAGATTAAAATGACATATTGACATAGGAAAAATGGATGTATGAAATTATGTCCTTGCATGAGTATCAATCTTTCCATCCTATGGAAAAGGGAAAACTATTTGGGAAATTAAAAAAACTGGCAGGTCTATTAGAGGAATTAAAAGTTACCATAGAAATGACTGCCATAAAAAACTATGGTCTTATAGAACCACATGGCATTAAATTTTGTGCATTGGTAGGAGAGGAATATTGTATTTATATTATTGATAATGAACCTAAAATCAGGTGTCACCTCAAGCTAATTGAGGAAATTGCTCAAAAAGCACAAATAGAAAAGAAACATGGTTCTCTTGGCTGAGTGGTTCCATCAGTGGCTGGGGAGGAAAAATAATGCAGCTTATTCTGGTCATAGTTGGTATAAGCCTACTAATTAGTGTCATCAAGTGTGGAATCGAATGTGTAAGATGACAAGCAGTACAGGTTTTAACAGTGGACCAAATGCATCAGGTCCAAAAAGTACTCTGAACCAATAAAGCTTGATAATATTCACTGAATAAAATCAACAAACATGAGTTTTCATGTCTGTTCAGGGGGAACTGTGTTTCTGTTCAGGGGGAACTGTGTTATAGTATTAGGATCTCAAACAATGTTGAGACATCAGCTTACAGAAATCTTCTCTGAGTAACATGTGTGAACAATCTTTTATGTGAATGCCAGTGACTGAAAACATGAATACAAAGCTGTATGAAAATACAATGCCTGGCTAAAAAGGCATCAACCAAGATAAGATAGTGCTTATGAATAATTCCCCTTTTATCAAGGCATAATTATTAATATAAATAAATATTTATATTTAAAATAATTCCTCTAATAATCAAATGTCAGACAACAGATCCAAACTCCCTATAGGACTTTGCAGGGTTTTTTTAGAATTGTCAGCTCAGCCTGCTATTAGGATAAAAATAGAATGGAAAGGTCACAGCAGCCTGAAACAAGGGTCACACACTGACACACACTGATGTATTATAACAGCAGAAATGGCTATTCTATTAGAAGTTGTATAAAACATGTATTAATCAGTACTTTTCTATTTCTATCAAACATTCCCAAACTATATGTGTAAAGAATGCAAATAATGTAAAACACATGATTTGTAAAATGTACATGTATGCCATAAGCATCAAAAATCAGGAAATGTATATTGTTCTACTTCATACATTATCTATACAATGAATGACAGGGGCAGATGTTGTGCCTTGCATATACATGCTGCAAAGCTGCAGAGTTTATATGAAGTTTTTATTAAGCTTTTGTATTGTACTCCTCTGTAAGTTACAAACTTTCATTAATTCTGAATTAACAGTAGCAATAATGTAAACTGTAGCTGTAATAATAATAAATACTCTTTACAAATGTTATGATAAGACAATTAAACAGGAAGAACATATGATGACAAAGCAAGAAATGATTACTCTGTACTTGTTACCAAAAAAAAAAAAAACGTATTGTATAACAATTCTACAGAAATAGTCTGCTTTTAAAATAACTTGTAATAGTTGCATGACCAACTTAGGACATAATTTATATCTAAAGAGGCAGGATTACATTTGTCAAGAACTGTATAAAAGTTCTGTAGTCACTGATATATGTTGTCAGTCAGTTAAATCAGCCAAACTAGCTAGTCAAGGAATAATAAAAACTGTACTGACCCTGGGATGCCTTGCTTTGCTGATCATTTATTTTTCTTGTTCTTCTGACTGTTTTTGGCACATTCAGTTGCCGCCTAATTTTTGTCTGCTTCTGGTTTGATTTCCATTCCCACTTGACATTGATATGCTTCTGCTAAATTAAGCAGGGAAGTCATCTTAGACATGTTCTCCTCATGTATTAAAACTTTCACTATGTTTGGATATTGTGAGGTCAGCAGATATGTATGCAGTCCTACAGTTGCAGATCGGTACATGTAATCAATTTTGAGGAGGCCCATAACTCCTTCAGAAGGAGGAATATGTAATCTTGGTATACACTGACTTTTATATATTTAATAAGCAAGAAGCATTTTTCTTGTATTCCTGTCCAACTGTTCCAATATCACTTGAGGTCAGTCAATTACCCCAATACTCAAGCTAGAACAGGAATGAAGAACAGGAGATTCATCACTGGTTTGGCACATATGTCTCTAATGGATACAGGCAACCAGTAAATGGTTCATCAAAGGGTCCAATAACTTGCCAGAGATTTTGGATGCATGGCTAGGTTTAATAAGGCCTTTGTGGTTGTTAGTATGGTAAAGACCTATGAACCTAACAGCAAATTGGTTTATAACTTGGACTTTGTTCCTAGATGTCAGGGCTGTTTTCAGTATCAATTTTAGTCTTCTAAAATATTCTTTAATGAGTTATGTTCACATTTGTTCATGTTTTATTGTCAATCCCTCATCATTTCTGAAATATTTATATACTCCCTCCTGCTCAAGTTCCTTTATATCACATTCTTTCAAAGTAACCTGATACCTGGACGTGGCCACACCAAGCACTTCAGCGCTTATTGCAAAAGCAGTAATACAGTCATTCCTTTATGTATATTCTTGCTATCACTGTCTTACAGCAGTCTAAAAGGACCTTAGCTATACTAAATTATTGTTATGATATGTTAAACTGTACTGATCACTTAGCTGATGGAAGAATCTGGGACCAAGTGATAGTAACGTGCCAAAACCAGGAATATTTCATTAAAGTTTTAGTATAATTCCCTATAAAACTAAGAGGACAGCAAGGTTTGCATTAGCTTGCATTGTGTCAAGAACTCCAAAGTTCTGTGTCCAACATTCACCTGGAAATCAAACATCTGAGACTGGTAGACTGAAACTGATGCAAATCAGCAACAGTTGAAACTTGAGGCGTGTATAACAGATGATGCTGGAGTTGCTGCTTTTGTACTCACTGCTGAAGTGCTCAGTGTAGTGCTGTCCCCTTATGAAGCTACTTTCCACATCTGACAAGAAGACCACCCCCCTGTAATTTCTATGTGGAGAAGATGTGAAATGTGCTCCCCCTAAATGTTTTGTTCATTGAGTGCTAGTTCCAGCATATTTACAGAAAGACCTGGATAATCTAGCTACTTTTCCAGGACATTTATATATATATATATATATATATATATATATATATATATATATATATATATATATATATATATATATATATATATATATATATATATATATATATATATATATATATATATAAACCTAAAAACCTATTATTTTGTTAAAATTGAATGAAAAAATAAGTTTTGCATAAGCATGCATTTTCTGAACATGGCAAGAATTACAAAACTGTAATGGCTGGAATATTGAAGTACTTGGTTTGGCAATTTAACTGCAACAAGATCATTTCTGGATTACCACCAAGCATCTTAGACTTTACAATGAGAAGACCTTTTTTTCTGTAACTAGTTTCAAAAGGCAGTAAGTGAACCATTTTAGTGACATTAGGTGTAAGCCATTATGCTGCATAGGTTGTTTGTGAGGCTTTTGTTGATGGTAAATGAAGCTAAAGCCATATGCATAACACATTTTACATAACCTTATTTTTTGATTTAATAGTTTATCCATCTGGGTTGTGGCCAGTGTCCGGTGGAGGTTGAGGGGTAGAAACTCCAACAACAAAGCATATACGTTTATAGGTATTTATTATGTTACTGAACAGTGAAGATCTTTGGAATCCTAGCCATATATTCCAATGAAGTGTTTAGCCCTTACATTTTATATACAAACAACCCATGGAACGTTGGTGTCTCTGTATTAAAAAGCCTTTCTTTGTAATAAGTGTCATCAAAGCATTCACCAAAACACACAGCGGTTACTTTGTGTGTTAAAAAGTAAAAGGGAAAACAAAAATCACAATTATACACATGATGAATAGTGATATGGTGGATATTTATAAAGATAAATGCACACATGGTGTCTATGTGGAGACCTGAATCAAAACAAAATGAGTTTAGACACTGCAGAAAGCTGCGGTGGCACAGCGGTAGCATTGTTGCCTCACAGCAAGAGGTTCTCCCGTTCGATTCTCAGCTGGAGTGCCTTCTGTGTGGAGTCTGCATGTCCTCCCTGTGATTGGGTGCCATTCAAAAGACATGTGTGATGGGCATGCCTTCGTTGAAGGTTGGGCATCGGGCTGGCACCTAGGCATTCGTAAAAATCTACTGCCAATCATTATAGGTTCATAGGTAGGTAGGTACTATGCTATCTGCCCGAGGGCATTTATAAGCCTAGCCAGAGTGTGTCAGCTTTCACCACCCCATTGATTAATTAACTGATCCTCTGTCAAGCAGAGCCAATGAAGTGATCCCAGGGATGTATTTTCTGTTACCCATCCACTAGTCAAGGTTTCTCTTGAAGAGTGTTAGTGAGGGGCTCTGCCTGATGTAATTTGGAATTTTGTTCCAAAGCATGGGGAGTCTCTGTGATAGGAATCTATCCCTCCAGCATGTTCTATTTATTTTCGTGACGAGGTTTAGCTCACTAGAGAGTGTGGCTTGCAGTGACTTGGATTTCTTTAGGTTGAGCATGTCCATCAATTCTGAGTTGGACATGGCTTTGTAAGTCAGGCAGAGATCACCTCTGAGTAAGCAATATGCCACTGAGTACAGCCAGAGTTTTTTCAGTCGGGCTGCATAGGACATATGTTTGGGACCAGTAATCCTCTTGATGAGGTACTTTTGTGGTATTTCCAGCTGTTGGAAGTGTCTTGTGAGGTACATCCCAAATGGGGCATTGTACTCTATGATGGGTCTAATGAGTGACAAGTAGAGGGGCACTATAACCTCTTTATTTCTAGAAGTGAACCCTTCAGTAATTAGAAGGGCCACATAGAAGGATTTCCTAACTACTTTGGCAATATGATTGTCAGAGGAGAGATTACTATCTACCTGGGTCCCCAGATCTCTTATTACCTCTTCTGTATTAAGGAGGCTGCCACCCATGTGGTAATTCTGGGCCAGAACCACTCCTTATGTGGTAGACAGGTTATCTAGTGCTTACCACTCCCACTGATAAGCTAGAAGGCTTCCCTCCAACACAGAAAGGCTTGGGGGGCTCAGAAGCTTACAAGTAGTCCTGGATACAGCAAATTTGTATCTGGAACACTAATTACAGGAAAGGTAGGAAACAGGCTTACAATTTTTTTTTTCAGAAAAGTAGCAAAAACAGTAGTAAAAACAATTCACATGCAGTGCAAGCTGGCACACTTGAGTATGTAGCAATATTAGTCCACACACAGTTTGAAAAAATGTAAT